>NW_021137186.1:9344-234266 GCF_004193835.3 Ostrinia furnacalis | reverse complement strand
GGGCCAAAACAGTAGGTATATTGCAGCTTTGCAGCTCAAAACATTAACACGAGAGAGTACAAAAAGCAACTTCAAAAATCCAAAAAACAACATTAAAAAAAAGTAAAAAACCATAAACAATTATCAAAAAGGATTGCTGGCCAAACTGCCAGCAACAATTACTTTTAATAAACAACGTCTGGTTATGTACTGTATAGAAATAACTTGCGTTTGGAATTTCAAGCTAGGCAAGCAAATATTGTTATGTATATTGAATAATATGATCTTATTTAGCATTACATTATTCAAAACTCCGAATACGAATATTGAACATTGTTTTCGCAATATTAAAAGCAGTTTATCAAAATTCCAAGCGTATCCAAATTCTAACCGAAAAACTAATAGACCAACTCTAATAAACAATAATCAAATAGTTGTTACTTCTAATACCGATATATGAGTAGTACTCGTATATACAACTTTTACGAGTACCATTTATTATCTTGTTATGAGGAATGGTCCAGAGGGTCGTCCTGGGGGACCTCACAAACTGATATTGGCGGATTCCAGAGGCGGCCCTGAAGGGCAAACTTGTTAAGTAAATACGACGTAATGGGATTTTTTGTTCGGAAGGTCAATGAAAATACTTTGTTTGTCTACACTTTTGTATGACCGCTTGAGATTTGGATATTCCTTTGTAAAATAAAGAAAAATGGTAATTAGTTATTAGATTTTACTAAGTTGGGACTCACAAGGTGGACCGACGACATCATAAAGGTAGCAGGAAGGCGCTGGACGCAGGCCGCTACCAACCGGGCAACATGGAAAGCATTGGGGGAGGCCTATGTTCAGCAGTGGACGTCCTATGGCTGAGATGATGACGATGATGATGAAGAAGTTGGGACTCTATATCAATAAACTCTAAACTAAGCCGAGCATCACTAAGTAAATGGAAGCAGTACTTAAGCAGCAACTTTACCTAAACCTAACTCATGATTCATTATAAAAAATATCCTCTCCTAGTCATTTGGAAGTTAGGGAACGTGTTCCATCTCAAAGATTAACTCCTCCATCGGTCAAAAGTGGTGTTATAATAGAGAAATGTGCAGCTTATCTTACTAGCGCAACTAGGAATGTGAATTTCAGGTCATAGAATAATGTTCTAGTTGTTTCTATTCCACTGCATTACAGCAATAAATGATTCAGAGTACACTGCACATCAATAAATCCTTTGTAGCGGCCGCAATTAGTAAGACAGTACACTTACAGACAGCTGAGTAGGCCAAGGGCCAGTTACCAGGCTTGAATTATACCAAAATAATATTGCTAACTCGTAGCATTATTGTAATGAAATAAGATACATTTTGAGAGTTATCGTTACTGTTTCATTGAGCAAAACACTACAGCCAGGATGAAGCAAGTAAGGTTAATTTTTCTACAAATTTATAATAGTTGACAAAAATAAAATATAATGGTAGAGTTTAAAGTTCATTCTGGGAATGGGTAGTCAATGCGAAAAAACGCTCAACGGTTGGAATGTGCAGGTGTCAAAATGTCCATACGGACCGGTTGTTAGTGTGGCAGAAAGTATGAACGTCAAAAAGTCCCAGTGCCAAAATGTACATTGTTACCATGGTTACAATGGTTTAGTGACAATGGTACACATTACAAAATACAAGTACAACAAAAGGTGTGATCATTGAAGTAATATTACTNACTACCCAGTCCCAGAATGTTAAAGTTGGTAAACAAAAGTTAGCGAGCCTAACAGGCGAATCAAACCAACAATGGCACATTCAGGAACATCAAATTAAAAGTTTTCATGTCGTTGTCCTTTGCATAGGTATTTGTCCAGCAGTAGATAATATCTTTTGACTGAAATGGTGATGATGAAGTGATGAAAACTCTTCTTCTAATAAATCTTTGATTTGTCAGTTTTGCGTGATGTGCAATGAAGGGCATCTTCTATCTTCTATTTAAATAAGTATAGTCAAGAACAGAGCTGATTGAATGTTACTGCTATGCTCCGTGTCAATCTTCATCAGAATTTC
The DNA here is from genome assembly GCF_004193835.3 of Ostrinia furnacalis. Taxonomy (NCBI): domain Eukaryota; kingdom Metazoa; phylum Arthropoda; class Insecta; order Lepidoptera; family Crambidae; genus Ostrinia; species Ostrinia furnacalis. The sequence continues at coordinate 232,236 of NW_021137186.1, read as the reverse complement.
TGATTAAATAAGATCAATCAAGACGTCCACGCAGTGTGAGACGGGATAAAGGTAGCAGGGAAGCGCTGGACGCAGGCCGCTACCAACCGTGTAACATGGAAAGCATTGGGGGAGGCCTATGTTTAGCAGTGGACGTCCTATGGCTGAGATGATGATGAATCAAGACGTCAAGTTGTCTCCTCGCCTAGACAAGTGCCATAGGTTACACGAGCGCGTAATAAAACCCCGGTTTGTGGCTGTTCACGCCGGCTGAGTCTGCCTTGAACTGCTATTTTGTGTTAGCACTTAAAGTAATTAAATGGGATTATATTACAATCTAGTCTTAGGCCGAGTTGCACCATCTAACTTTGATCGTAGCTATGACGATAACCGGTGTATTTTGTATGGAGTTTGACAGATTTTTGACGTTTGTCAAAGTTAAAGTAAGATGGTGCAACCCACCCTTAAACTGTTAGACCAAAATGGGCATTTTCCAAGAGAAAAAAAATGTCTAATTTAAGTTTAATAGATTCTATGCATCTGTTTCATCGATCTGACAAAATAATGGTTATGGTAATAATGATTCCGCGTCGCTGTTTTTTATTAAAGTCAAGTCTACTGACTGATATTGATTTTAAAATTATTTGTAAGTATAACTGGTAGAAGTCAAAAGCTTAATTTAAGCTTAAAAGTAGAGACACAAATGGCTCTTAATAAGATAACCAGCTAAACTAATTACCAGAATGTGTTTCTATTATCCAAATGATGGTCCCATAATACTCGTATTGAATAGATAAGTTCTTTGAATACTAACACACTACGCCGCCGGTTAAATAATAATGTTATATGGATTAGTGCAAAGTGCAAATATAAACAATTGAATAAGCTCGCTTATAAGCTTCAAAGCGTCATCAATAAAGCTTTCACGTTGCCTAACACCTAAAATCCATTTTCGCTTGCTTTTGTATAGCTTTGTTTTAATAGCACTCCCTCTACCATCACTCACGTGAACTTTATTGTCTGCGTCATTAGGTGCAATTTTCTAACGCGCTCCATCAATCCTGGTCTGGGTTTTGCTATTTCATTGAATTAGAACGGCCTAATTAGTTCCATTGTGCCTATAAAAGTTGAGGGTTTATTTCCCATTTGGCTCAGTGAGGGAGGCCTTTGTTGACATCTGCACGTTAGCTGATACTGGGGATGCAGATCAGCCAAACCATTCCGTGAAACAATGTTTTTTGGTAGTGTCAGAGAATTTTATTTAAAAAGATTGGTCAATATTTTAACAAATTAATAAATCAAAATGAAAATGAAAAATCACGGAAAATACTTCTGTCATCAGAATACAATGCTAGCAGAAGTGTCGAAATGTTACATCACGTAGTCCGTTAAGCTTAAGCTCTTGGCCTGTATCTCATCTGATGGTAAGTGATGATCAGGCCGAAGGTGGAAGCGAGCTTCACCCGGAATCCTCAACCACTGAGGAACCTGGCTATCTTACCCAGAACTGCGGAACACCATTATGTTAACATTATGGCGACAGACTTAAAGTCAATAAATAGCCTGAAACGAAGCGCCAAACTTAAACTTTTAGGGCTAGTATCTAAGTTACGGAAAAATATTTTACGAAATTACAGAATTAAGACATCAACGAATGTTTCTTTGACCTGCTCAAAGCTGCTGCTGTTCTATTTTGGTTGTGGCTTAAGAGTTACTGCGTTCATTACTGGGAGCAGCTGCGGCCGCAGCCGCGGTCATGCCATTCAGCCCTTGAAACGGTTATCCTTGCTGGATGTAGTTCTTTTGTATGAGCTACGGAAACTTTGTTGGGGTAACAAAACTTGTAGCTCAATCACTCGTACAAGTAATTGAATTGAGATGTTTGATATCGACTTATTAGTTATATTCAAAACAAACAGCAAAGACTACGTAATGCAATCTCCATGATGACGATTATTTTTTCACAATGATCTTTAGATCATTATCATGATCTGAAGGCCATTTAGTCTCCATTGCAGTAGAACGATCCTCTCTTCTAGGTTGAACCTTCCCAAGCTGGGTTGAAGGCCTGATGTTAAATTAATTGTTTAATGTCTAACTATAAATAGTAATGAGTATCCGCACCCTTTAAAAATTGTATTCAATTAGTTGACTGTTGCGCTTGCCGGAACGTGGCATTCATTCCAGAAACGATTTCCTAATTAGGTCTGCGTGTTATGTGTCCTACCCATTGCCAATTCATATCAACATACTAATTTCAAATTCCTTGTTCCAGGACCTCTCCCAGCAAGTGGCATCAATAGCATCCCTATCAGTTATCACGCTCGTGCTGTCACTGGTGCTGGCACTGGCGCTGCTGCCCGCCGCGCCGGAGTGGGAAGCGTTCGCGCTGACGGGCTCCGTGCTGGTCACGTTGTGCCTCGGAGCAGGGACGCTCATGGCCACGCATCACGCGCCGCTGCCGCTGTTCGCGCTAGTACTGGTGAGTGAGCGAGTGTAGCGTCCCTAGTGATCAACTGGCGCTGCTGCCCGCGCCAGTGTGGAGGCATTCGCGCTGACGGGCTCCGTGCTGGTCACGCTGTGCCTCGGAGCAGCGACGCTCATGGCCAAGCACCACGGGCCCTGCCGCTGTTCGCGCTCGTACTGGTAAGCTCAGCGAGTATAGTGTCCCTAGTGATCAACTGGCGCTGCTGCCCCGCGCCGGAGTGGGATGCCTTCGCGCTGACGGGCTCCGTGCTGGTCACGCTGTGCCTCGGAGCAGGGACGCTCATGGCCACGCACCACGCGCCGCTACCGCTGTTCGCGCTTGTACTGGTGAATGAGCGAGTGTAGCGTCCCTAGTGATCACTAGTCGCTGTTACCCACCGCACAGGAGTGGGAGGCGTTCGCGCTGGCGGGCTCCGTGCTGGTCACGCTATGTCTTGGTGCAGGGACGCTCATGGCCACGCACCACGCGCCGCTGCCGCTGTTCGCGCTCGTACTGGTAAGTCAGCGAGTGTAGCGTCCCTAATGATCACCTGGCGCTGCCCGCGCCAGTGTGGAGGCATTCGCGCTGACGGGCTCCGTGCTGGTCACGCTGTGCCTCGAAGCAGGGACGCTCATGGCCACGCACCACGCGCCGCTGCCGCTGTTCGCACTTGTACTGGTGAGCCCAGCGAGTGTAGCGTCCCTAGTGATCACCTGCTGTCGCTGGCGCTGCTGCCGCGCCGGAGTGGGAGGCCTTCGCGCTGACGGGCTCCGTGTTGGTCACGCTGTGCCTCGGAGCAGGGACGCTCATGGCCACGCACCACGCGCCGCTGGTGTGTTGGTGTGTGGTTCTTTCTTTCTAAGTGTTTTGCCACTACCTCATTTGGCGGAGAATCGACGAAAGGTGGAGTTTGACCACGTCTCAGCAAACGTAATCTAGGACGCCCACTTTCTCGATGGGCGAACGATCTCCAGAACCTCTACCTAACTGGCAGCAGTTGGCTGGACAATAAAAGCGGGAGATCTCACTCTCTATCATCTATATTTATCTGTCTCGGATAGATTTTTAGCAAGCTTGGTGTCCCTAGATTTTTAATTGCATCATTTCTTAAACTAAGTTATTCTGCCCATGGTTCGCATATTTACCATCCAATGTTAAAAGAATTTAACAAAATTTTTGAATTCAGCATCTAAAACCATAACCCTAACCTTTACCACGTACGTGTCAGCTAGCCAAGATGCGAGTAATATGGCTGAACTAAAAGATAATCCTAAGAGCATCTTCGTGTAATCTTTTGAAATGACGCCTCCTACTCTTAGTACGACGGATTTACCCATATTTACGGGACGATCGATATACCCATATCTGGTTAATTTTTTATAGAGTTTGACTGATTTCCATTGAACAAGAGCAATTTTTGATAAAACATCAAGAAATTAGGTAAATGGACATCTATAAATAACTGTTTTCCGCTTGGATACGAAATATTTTCAGACAAATTGTTTTGTAAATTAAATATCAACTACTTGGCAACATGCCATTTCTAGAGTATCTGTTTTGTAACACTATCCAGATTGTCACAGAAAAATGTTTGAATGACGGCCAATTAGAAAAAAGAACTTGAAAAAAAAGTCATGATCTTATTTTGTTTTGCATTCGTTGCATCCGTAATCACCAACATTCTTATTAATATTTGTGTGAGTTGTAACATCCTTGAAAAATTACTTTCAAGTTTTTGTTTCTATTAGAAAATGTAAACTAAGTGCTGATTAATCGCATTGCATCTTTGCTCATATTTTCAAAGTACTTACTAAGCAACCGTCTGTAAACCATTTTAAACTGTTAGAATATGAATTAATTTAAAGGAGTCAGTTATGTAGTAGGTATGCTTTGTTTTGCATGACTTGGCAGTCTTGGGTGTGATTTGGACTTAAAATTTTTTGCTGACTGCATTATATCTTTTAATGCTAATTTACCTATAAAAATACCTGAGAGATATTATTTTATCCCAGTGCACCAAAGTCCAATTTACTTTAGTGTCGATTTCTCCTAATTTCAAAAGAATTTTCTATGTAAAATGCAAGAAAATTATTCGCTTGCTAAATAAAGCTCGAACAAAACCATAATTCCGATGCACTTTCAGAGCTTTTAATAAAAAGCTTGCGACTTTCATTTGATTTTATATAACGTTGTCATCTTTATTATCCCACTAAAGCCTTTCAGCGTCACTTGTTGCTTATCACAAGGGATTAGGGTTTAATATCGGTTGGTGATTTTCACAAGATTTCTTCGATTTATGTTCCAAAGGCTTTAATTTTAAGTGGTGGGTACACGTGAATTCAGGCTGAAAGCATTGGCTCGTAAACAATGAAGTGTGGGAGTTGAGAGGAAATTCTTAAACGTCACTCTTTGTACAGGTATGAAGTAAGAGTGTAAGACTTCTATACCAGGGATGTTATGGATATCCGTAACCGTGACCGAAACTTTCGGATATCCGAAATAAAAAAATATCCAAAACCGTAACCGATTCAAAAGTTTCGGATAGTTTCGGATGTAGGCAGTTTAAATTGTTTTTTGTATAGCATTATATGTAAAGGCATAACATCCTGATTTACCTTTATAATGCCATCTAGTATCAATTTTTATTTTTTTATTACTCTTTATTCGATGTAAAGTGTGCGTCCATGAATGAACATTTTATTCTATTCTGCATTCTAGAGCACAGATATCCGTAAACGTAACCGAAACCGATATAATATTAATCCTATATCCGTTACCGTATCCATAACCGAAACTACATATCCATAACATCCCTATTCTATACTTATGTGAGGAGATTGCTGCGCTCTTCAGTGCTATACAAAAGCAGTTAAAGTGTAAGAGGCTTTTTAAACTTTGGGTTAACCCTCGACTTTGGGAATTGTATTCATATTTGAAAAGACGTAAATTGTAGGGTGGTTCTGGACAAGTTTAATGGGACCAAGAGAATATAAACATACTGTAAAAATACCAACAACTGAATTTCGATATACGATTCCCAGATCAGTTAATTTAAAATTCACAAAACAAACAAACTGTATGATTTTATCTAGGCAACAAATCTAAATTATTAAGTAACAGCGTGAAAAGTCACTTTTTAAGGTTCGGGAAAAATATACTTCGCTACATTAAAGAAAAGTGCAGGATAGGTACAGTTGATTGAGGTACTTAATAAAAATATAAGGAAAAAATTTGCGTATGGTAGGTATTGCGGTTTTCCCTTAAAACTCTATAAAGATGAGGAGATTAGGGGATCCCTGCGAGAGCTATAGCTCAGCTATAACAGTTATTTCTTTGAAGGGAACATTGTATATATTATTAAATATATCCTTAGAGTCGTTTTGGAGTAATATTAATACAGATATTTAGCATTAGTTTGCTATTACCTATTAGTATCAAATCAAGTTAATAAAATAAATCTGTTTAACTATAAAAAAACTAGATTCATGATTTAATTTTCATAATACATGCCATTTACATGGGACTTCAAACAACTGAAAATGCTTTCAAGATGATCGTTTAATTTAAAATTCTGATTGCTAATCTGTCCCCAATATTTCTTATTAGAAACTTTTATTAGTTGCCTCAGATTTTTGACCCTCGGAATTAATTTGATTGAAATGACAAAGTTGTCGGCGTAACGCTCCATCGGCACTCGGTCGTCATCGAACTTTGTGATCCGGCTGAAATTAGTTGTAATCGTAGTTTAAATTTGAGTTAGTTAACTACAAAGTGCTTAACAAGCGTGTTTGTTTTGTAGACAAGCGAACTTAACCCATTTAGACCGATAATTATTTTTGTAAATAAAAATGGATTTTTCAGCAAGAACTGACAAAGAAAGGCATAAAAATCATGAAAAAAATATTTTAAAAAATTATTCATAAAAAGGGGGCCGTGGGGAGCCCGTACCATATAGGGTACAGTAGGTCTATATGCATGCAAAATATACTAGTTGTTCAAAGAAGTTTTTTATTTATTTTTCTATGATATAAAATAAAAATAAAATCACATAATCACTAGTATCACACTTGGCATACCTTTTAAGACGTTTTCTGTGGCACTAACCACATTTGGTTCTTTTTTTCTACCTTTTCCGAAGTTAGTGAGGATAGCTGATGAAGGCCTGGCTTCTTCTGACTTGTTACGTTTATTGCTATCAATAACCGCATTTAACAATACGATGATGGAAAATTAGCTAATCGATCGCAGAAAACTCTGAAGGTAATTATTTACATCGACATTATCTTTATCGCCTGAATCTTCGTCAGTCTGATCATCATTAGTGGTCATCTGACAAGACAGCAGTAGAAAAATACCAATATTGCTTTATGTTTGCTGAAATTATCAAATTTTTCAAGAATTATGGCAATATTGTGAAGCATCATTAGCCTAGCCAAAGAAAAATAATAAAAAATAAATTATATTTTCTCGCAAGATTTGCTTATGCATAGACCTACTGTACCTTATACGGTACACCTATTTTAGACTAGAAAAAACAGTACAAAAATAATCTCAATAATATTTTTTTTGTAGTCATGATATCTATTGTACTCTATTTTTTTAAATAAAATTGATAAATATTATAAATTACCATAAATAATATGACATATGCCTTCTTGAATACATTGTAATTTTTATTTTTGTTTTCTGTCTAGGAATTTCAAAAATATTTCCGTAACCACTTGTTAAAACGTATTTTTAAATATTTTTATGTAAAATAATCACTTTAATCTTACTGTCACAATCATTTTTACAAAATAACAACAGTTTGGTTTTTCAAAATATTTTCAAAAAGATACCGTACCACATAGGGTACGGTAGGTCTAAATGGGTTAAGGATATTTCTTAACTTTTTGTCTGAGATTAACGTTAGATGTAGCTTCACATTAAAACACAATGTTTCTGTAATGTGTGTATGTATAGTCCGGGCCAATAGCAACTGACACATTGACTCTCTTTGAGTCAATTGAATGTCTTACGCCCGTATTCACAAACATTACTATGAGGTCTCACAGTGCACGTGGACGCATAGGGTGACATTCGAACCAATCACAGAACTCTATTCAACGCTGTGCGTTCGATTTACTGCTTCACTTAAGCAAGTATCGTTTGTGAATACGGGCGTTAGTATCCATAACATTACTTAGGAACTTTAGGTTTGTTATGCACATCACTAGATACATACATAGATAGACAGCTCATTGACAATATTATTCGGTTCTATTTTGTAAAAAATTACATAATACAAAGTAGGCTTTGATTTTATTATTGGTAGTTTTTGTATTAGTGCGAACTACTCGTACATATTATAAAAACTCATACTCTTTATTTTTGAAAACAAAGTAGGCTTTTAAAAGCACTTTTATAGGTCTAACTCTTATCTGTTTGTGTCTATAACTCATGCAAACTCCCAAGACTAAATGATCTCTACATTTCACGGCGGTCACAGACCACAATCAATCTTTGTCCACGAGTAGAATACCTATCTCCGTGTCGCGGCATAAATTAATGGCACTCCAGCGACTCCAGATTAGTTCAGCCCTCAGATGTAAACACTTAACCGGTGATTAATCAAATAAGATGATAGATTTCACTAAGCAGTAACGTAAGATGGTAATGCCATTTACGCGGGTGAAGTTAATGCGTAACTGTATCTGTAGTCGACGCCCAGTAGGAGTTATTGTCTGTATCTTCTTCTATTTCTACTGGCAACTTTTGTCAGCGACTTCACCAGCTGAAATTCAGTTTGTTCAGTTTGTGACGTGTATTTGTCATTTTGAAGTAGATAAAGTAAAGTATCATCAAAATCCGTTCAGTACTTTTTGCGTGAAAGAGTAACAAACATCCATCTTCACAAACTTTGACATTAAATAAAAATCGACTTAATCAGTAAGTGAAATGTTAAAGCTACGCACGCTACAATCAAAGATAACCTATTCAAATCTGTATCTCAAATTGGTGTCAGTGATATTCGGTTTTATTTGAGAAAAAAGTTTTTAGTTTCTATTCATGCGGACTGTACGACTTTTTAACGTAGCGCAAGCTTTGGTACCATGGAATGAGAAACCTATGAAAATTTTCCTCTCTCCTAAAATTGTAGAACTAAGATAGTAAAAGAAATTAAATACTATTAGAATAAATTTTCCGTGCTCGTGTAAAGTTAAAAAGTACCTAGCATTTATTGTTTTTTCAGTCAAGTAATCTACATAATTTTGATGAGCTTTCATTTCAAATAAAAATCACCTCCGAAAACTCAACTTCCTAATTACAAAAATCTTCTGAAGTAACTATCGCAGATAATTGGGTAACTTTATGCAAACTTGTTTCATTTCGGATTTAATTTGACCTCCCAAACTGGGGTCGTATTCTTTCATCCCCTTTGATTAAGCAAGGGCCAACACCTTTTGCCTTAATAAAAGTGGAGGGTATGCTAATTATTATCTAATTATGCGCGGTCAGGCCGGGAACAGAATTATTTTGTTGTGGCCACTAGGGATTGGAGGTAGAAAAAAAAATTTTTTTTCGAGTAGCAACGAAACGTTATTATTATTGTGCAAGTGAGGTTAAAAGAAGAGAATTAAGTAAATATTAACTTTTGAATATACGCTTCATGTTCATAGCTCCTAATAAATATTAGTTGGCGCATGAAAATACAAACTTAGGAATAAGTACATGGTGAGTTACCCCAAGAGCTTCTTCGTTGTGGATAAAAAAAAAGTAACTGATGATTTTTTTTCTTCTTACAAGAAGTCATGATTTTTTTTTAAATATTGTTATAGTCTATCCAATATAGCTTGATTAGAATGACGGCTGTCAAACGAATGTGACTTGTGCTGGGTATGTTTCGTACGGTTCACATAGATGTATCGATAAGTTTTCGAAAAAATGATAATTATAAAAAAATGCACTCAATTTTTCTTCATATCTTTATTCATAAAAATGACAATTATGATTTAAATTTAAAGACAGTAAAATTTAAAATTCATGTTAAGGGTGTACAACCTAAGTCGTAGTCATTATCATCGGTGTTCTTCAGTGGTTTTTTCCTCTCGCTAGAGGGCGGTGGGCATCTCTTCTAGAGCAACGGTGCTATGAATACCCAAAAAATTACCGGTGATTGATTTTCGATGTTTGATTATTTAAGAATGAAATGTTTTTTGGTTTTTAATAGTGAACATTTAGAAAAACGTATATCTTGACTTAAATATGTTAAAAAATTAGTTAGAAAAAAATTTTGTTAAATATGTTAAAAAATTTGTTTTAATTTAATATAACATTTGTCGATATGTCCCAACACTAACATTTTTGTAACTCGAGATAACCTTGTAGAGACGTCGTTAATACTCTAGCTTGATTTTTATAATTTCGAATTACTACTTATTGGAGTAATTTAACGCTGTATTTACACGAAATTAACATTTTTATTGGAAGCACTGTCGTCGAAAATATTGTTTGTAGGTCAGACGTGAATTATTTCTTGTCCGCCAATATTTAGCTCTCATTGATCGCTACTACAAAGTTATGTCGTTACTTTTGATGGCAGCTGTCATTCTAATCAAGCTATATTGGATAGACAGTTCAATATTATGTTTGAGTTACTAGAGTTTTGCCTATAAACGTTTTGCTTGCCAAATTAATGTAAAACGCACATGAACCAATTTAAAAAAGTCTGTGAAAAAATTTTGCATATCCCAATTTATTATCCCATCATCCAGGACAAAGGTTTTATTTATGAACAGTACCTCTAGTACGAAAAACTTTCGAGTTCGTTTCGTTTGCGTATTCAGTGTCATCGAAAAATTTTGTATGAAAAATTAAACAGCGCCCCCTAGGGCGGCTATAATATAGGGGGCGCTGTTTAATTTTTCATACAAAATTTTTCGATGACACTTTGAATACGCAACGAAACGAACTCGAAAGTTTTTCGTACTAGAGGTACAGATGTGCCTGAGATTCATTCACAGAACACTGGTGTTTTAATCGACTCCAATCATGTCTCTTGTTCAGAAACCAAACGTAAAGCTCGCAACAACACTCGAATGGCCGCAATATCCTAGCGCCGCAATTTGTAGAACGGAACGCAGAAAAAGAAAAACGCGTTCGAAATTCAATTTGAAATGAGCGCCGAGGAGTTTTGTATGATCAGTGAAATCTGGCACATACATATTCGATTAACTTATTTAGTCTGTGGTATGTGATTTAGGCGGGAGTTTTGACAGCAAAATATTCTGAAGGAAAGTTTTGTAAATAATCAAACTTTGTGCGCAAGTATTCTTGAAAGTTATATTGAGAGTCAGGAAGACGAAATTACTGTTAAATTAAGCATTTTTTATAGACAACGTCACCGCGTGGCTTGACTTACATACTCAATTACTGTTGGTAAGCAAAATACCGATTTTTTTCCGTGTGATTTTAACTTTTTTCCATATCAAGCGTGTTTCTAGACGCTGTAATTTAAAACAGGCAGTTTCCATGTCGTTTTGTCGAGATGAACGCGTCCAATTTCCTCCGCCAGCTTATCTGCGCTTCCAATCATTCGGTTCGCGTCAGCGCACAAATCACATATGACGTATCGCGTTATTTTGGAGCCTGTACCCTTACTTGTACCCTTGTACCCGCAATATCTGTGACTACTGATTGGAAAATTTCGAGACCCTTTAGGCTTTGGGCGTGAAAATTCTGTTTGTTTTAGCAATTTATGTAATGTAAAGTGTTTGTCCGAGTTATTGTTTTAGAAATGCCAGTCTACAAATACGGATAAAAAATAACTGAAATAAAACTGTTGTGTCTGGTTAGCGGTCAGTGAATAGGTTAATTAAGTTTCATGTAGGTAGGACCTAATAATTAAGGTTTATAGTCTTAGTGAAAAATGTTGTCAATGTACGCAAAAACCACAGTCTATGTGAGGAAAATGGAAAAGTTACAAGATATTAACCGGAAAATATCTAAGTGTAGGTACCAAATATAAATACGACTAGGTATGTCCTATTTGTACATTTGCTTGCATGACGCTTTGTCGGCAGTTCGAAAAGCTAAAACGAAGCTAACTTCAGCGGTTTACCGCTTGGAATTTGTTCGCTCACTACATGTTCAACGGAATAACAAGCAGTGTGCTCTCATTAAAAAGACTTTACCTTATTTTGATCTGTTTTACCCGTAAAGTTAAAATTCTACCGCTAGGTATATTAATTTTATGGTTTTTCCGTATTGTAGTACAGAGACTACAATGTACAGTGTACATCATCATCATCATCGAACATAGGCCTCCCCCAATGGTTTCCATAATGACCAGTTTATAAGGTCGTCGTCTACACTGTAAAAAAATTTAAAAACCTTATGTGTCGACTCTACATTTATGTATTGTCTTTGCTTTATGATTTTTCATTGAATAAAGTCTTCTTTTTTTAATTTTCGTACTTAGATTGTGATCGATTTTGGCCAGCAAAGAAAATACAAATTGATCTTTGTGAGTCTACTGTATCGGTTTTTCTATTATAAGTGCGAGGGAAATGAATAATTTTCACGGCACAGTAACATTTTCTTCCCAAGAATAAAATTTCACTGTATGTTTCCGCAATATCCACATGCAAATATTTTTGTAAAAGACTTTACATTGTATTTTTGTACAAATTTTGCTAGGATATAATATTTTTTCTGGTTTTAAGCTTATCAAAGTAACTATAATAATAATAGTTTTATATCTGGCACTTAGCCAGAAGGATATCTTAGACTTGTCATGCTCACTAAAATGTCTCTGGGGTAGTGGCGTGTGAGGCGGGTCGTTACATTCCCTATAATATGGTCGAGTGAAGCGATGGCTGGTTCACACGTCATGTCTGTGAACAGGCGCTGCCTTCGGGGACTGGTCAAGGAAAGATATACCTGACATAAAATATATATGTACCAAAACGCAACAATTAACCTAGAAATTAGCACGGCACTAAATAAATATATTCAAAACTGCCACGCGGTCTCGTGCTAGATGGGCGTCTTAAAGGCCACCTTCTATCAACGGGAGCGCGTGGTAAGTAACTTGCTTCTGAATGTATTGTAACTTCCTACTTTTTTATATTTTAAACCGGCAGACAGTGGTGACTGAGTTTGTTGCGGCGCTTCTTCTCAGCACTTGATAAATGTTTGTCTCGAAGCGTAAAAAGAAGTGGTAGGGCGAAAAAAGAATGAGACATGTATAGGCTCCTTAAGAGCATTTGACGATTTGCAAGAACTAATTTAATTAGTCTAAACAAATAAAGAAAATTTTGATTTTGATTTTATAAAAGATGTACATAAAACGTCTAGCAATGAACTATGACCGTCAAAATTTGACATTATTGAAATCTCTACTCGTATCTTTTAAAATTCATTAAACTTTATTAACATGTTTGGAAAAGTATAAATGGCCACTTTCCTGATCTTATCTAGGTGTTCGATTGTCCATAGCACGCGTTATCCAATAAACTTTTTATGGTGCCATTACCCTATTTTTAATCTTGCAGATGGTGCACACCATGATGCCGATAGCGCGGTCGATATCGCTCGCCATGTCTGTGGTGCTCACGCTGGCATATCTTGGCCTGGCGTTGGGCATGAGGACCGAAGGTGAGGAGAGGCAGTTCTATCAGCAGGTATGTTTACATCATCATCATTATTTCATGGCGCAAGTTTGTACGTTTCAGCCAAATGACGTCCACTGCTGGACAAAGGTAGTAGCGACACTTTAGTTTCTTGTTGGCTTAATTTATATTTTTTTATAAGTATAGGTGTTTTTATATTAAAATAGTAGTGTTTTAAGGCAAGACGTAAACTTTTCATTAAAACTTACTTCATTTGTTTCTTGGTATAGATGATGATCAGGATTAGGTTGTGATCCCGGGCCGCGCTGCCGGCACGTGCCGCGACCAATCGTTGGGCGTGGTGCTATACTCTCTCGAAAGCTGGTCGAAGTTTGTCGCTAATGTAATTTCAAACAATTTAGGACCGTTGAATGACATTAGGTGTTTAGCCTCCCCCAAGGTTTTCCACAATGAACGGTCCTGCGCTGCCCGCATCCAGGCTCTTCCCGCGACCTTTACCAGATCGTCGGTCCACCTAGTAGGAGGCCTGCCCACGCTACGTCTTCCAGCCCGTGGTCGCCACTTCTTTCCTGCCCCAACGGCAGTTTATACACTATGCGGAAAATTAACCGAGTTGAAATGCTAAATCGCACACCGAAGTATGGGCGACGCTCGGGTGGGGAAAGGAGAACGTAACCGAGATGGTGTTCACACCATTGCGTCCCGACCAATTCCTGCATAGTGTACTTGCGCCAACAGGACGTCCACTGCGGATCATAGGCCTCCCCTAATGATTTATTGAGCGGTTGGTAGCGGCCTGCATCCTGGTCAATGGGCAAGGCACATACTTGTAGTACGCAAAATTTTGACGGTTGAACAAGTACGAGTACGTAGACATACATATACAAACGTCAAACTAATAACACCTGTTAGTGAGCTGTTAATAAGCAGAGGTTGTCTGTTATGTACCTACAGTAAACTATCACACTATTGTGCCTAAATAATTTTTAGAGACCAAATTGAGTGTTATCTTAGTTTTCTATTTAGTCTCTCGTCATGTAACAAACTGAGCAGATACGTTACAGGTGAAGAATTATTATAGTGTCAAAAGTTCAAACTACGATACACAAAGTTGTAGGTATAACAAGACAAACAACTAGAGCTTGTTAAACAACTAAATTTCTGGCAGTTAGGGCTTTCTGGCGGATGCTATAATGCAATACCTACTCGCCAAGGCAGGTAGTGCGAAATAGGTTGTAGGGATTTCGTGATTTCGACCCACACAGTCAACGTTTTTAGGGGCTCGACTTCTGACTTAACTATATTTTTATTAAACCTTTGTTTGTCACCTGTCATCTGCTTTGTAATGGAGGGAAGTCGAACTTTAATTTCGAACTCCTCCTATCTTCTTCTGATTAATTTCGTTGCGGGTCCAATGACAGTTTAACTTTCCCCCGGGGCAAATTTGACCTTCATTGGTTGGGTTTTTATGGCTAAGCTGTAGATCCTGGCTATACAGGACTGTTGCAGTGGTGGGAACGAGAGGTGGGAATAGTCCCGTATATTTTTATTTTACTCTAAAGTGATATTTTATGAAAATAATGATGGTCCTCCTACTGCTTCAGCGCTCATCAGTTGGCGCTACTGTCTTCGCCACTAGCAAATGACAGTGACCTTACTCTACAGTGGCGCCAACTGGTTAGTGCTAAAACGATAGTTCTCATTGAATACGTCATATTATAATATTTATTACTTAGTATGAAGTATTAAATAAAAATAAAAATGATAGCCAATTGTCGCTTTATTCTAAGGCTTTGGGCTGGAACTATGCAGCCTAACAAAGCACTGCACTTTTTCAGCGTTAAACAAAGAAAACATGTTTAAAACAATGCAGGAACTTCTCTGTGGTAGAAGCTCATTAGTGATCCCGGAAAACGTACGAATACCACAATATAGTTAGTAGTCAGCATAAAATAGTTCCTGTTCTGTAAAAATGTATAATCTGCTGTGCTGTTAACTGTGGTTGCAAGGAAATTTTGAGTTAGCTAGTGCATAGGTACAGTGAGCGTCAAATAGTTCGTGATACTATGGTGATACCCAATATAGACAATAAGTTCGCAACACGTCTTTGTTACGGAATAAAATTGTGTTGTCAACTTTTTGGCCACTAGGTGTCATGAACTACACTCGACATCAAATAAATCGCACCTCCCGCGACAAGCACTTTCAAAATTGGTACCATTTAAAAGCCTAGTTATAAAACTCATTTCATTAAAGGAAAGGTTTTTACCCCAAAAATGTGTCTTTAGTAGGATCCAGAGTCACTTCTTTAAAAAATAGGTAGTTACGCTTGAGCCAACTTTTATGGTTATAAAACTGTTAAGTTGGGATTAATCGCTATCCATCTGTTAAAGAGGACACGTGTGATCATTATTTGGTTTTATTTTGGTCTAATTGATCCCAGAGGTGAGCCCAAAGTGAGGTCTTTTCTCAAGTCACATTTATGGTATATGTTAATCATTTATTAAGAAATTAAATGTGTTTTTCTTTAAGGATATTTATTGTGCTTTCAAATAACACCAATATTGTTGGGGCACCATGATTGTGTCAGATGAAAATCTTTAAAGTTCGCGTCGCGGAAGGTGCGGTTTATTTGATGTTGAGTGTATTACTCACTTGAGTGTATTGCTCACTGCACTTGCTAACTCGAAATTCCCTTGCAAGCACAGTCAAAAGCACAATGGACTCAAATTTTGCAGAATATTACGTCTCTAATCCCTACTAGTAGAAATACAAAACATTTAAGTGTAGGTACTAAAGTTATAAATAACTTGCATTTCAATCAGAACTTAATTTGATTACTTGGATGTTTTGTAAAAATGAAGATTGTTTTATGTACCTACATAATTGAAATAATAGCTACTAAATTGCAAGAGATATTAATTCATGAATGCAAGCGATTTTCAGCAATTAATGTAGGATTATTCGAAAACCTAAGTTTATTAAATTACATTTTACTTAGTAAATAATATTTTAGTAATAAGTTGCAGGGGTCGAAATAATTATGATGCTATTTACGAAATTCATCAACTTAAAGTGACACTATGTTATTAATATTTCGTTGAGTAAAGTGATATTATAGCCTGACCAGGAACATAAAAACCCTCGCCATGTTGCGGAAAACTAATGGTACTAATTTCTTTTAATGGCAACAGTAACTGAAAACTTCATTATAATGTCACCTTGCATGTCAGTTTATTGCTGTCATAGTGTAAACAAACTTTATTTTAAATGTGCGCAATTGGTTTTATGAATTAAATTGCTAAAATATTTTTAAAGTCTTGAAAGAAAAGTGGTTCACAATGTGTTAAAGTATTTGTCGAAGAGAAATACTAAGGGTTCGGACAATATTTTCATTGAATAATATTTCCGACAAAGGTTGTCAAATTGACTGACATGTTTATCGTATAGTACAGTCCACTATGAAAATTAGCTGTGGTTTGTTTCAACTACCTATTTTAAAAATTTTTGTCACTTTCTAAGTGTTGAATTTTATGGGATTGGGAAAGAAGTAGGTACCTACCGAGTTTGAAGCGTTCATGAGCAGACATTGCAGTTGAATATTCAAGTTCTGAATTTGATTATTGATGAATAATAAAATAAATTCTACTAGCTCGATTGATGGTTTCATTTAATTTATTTAAATCAGGTTACCTATAATAATATTTTTTCGTTAATTTATGAAAATATCAAATTAGCCCGTAATCCTGAATCCTGATACATAAAGTTAGCCTATTAATTTAACACAGGTACGACTGTACTCAGTGTTGCACTATCAAATGCAATTGACGCGCCTCTATGCCAGGGTTTTTATGTTCCTGGTCAGGCTATACCTACAATATTTACAATGTGCATTCTGCAAAAAAAAAACTGACCAGTATTAATTAGAATAAGTGCCCAAATGTTTATTTATTACTTGGTAGCATTATTAATTGTGTTCGTCGGCTACACATGATCCTATAAGTAGGTACTAATATGTACTTACTACATCATATCATTTTGTCCTGCAAATAAAATTATTATTGATTTAAATTGTCACCTTCTGTTATCCCATTTCTGTTACTGCAAATTAAAATGATTTGATTTGATTTACATTGTCATCTTCTGTTATCCCACTACTATACTTACTTTTTTTTCGCCGCGCCAAAACCGCGAGCAGCTAACTAAAGTATATTTTTGACGAAAATATTAAACTTAATGAGAAATAGCAATTCTTTCATATGTACAAATTACTCCAATTCATCAATCTGAGCAGAACACTGCGAGTCTGCGAGTAATGCGCGCCTGTCAGGAGAAGATAAGCAACACACTCTAATTGTGAATTGTTGCCTTTTGAAACTCGCAGGCGTTTCATGCGCTTTCAAATTCTCAACTCTTCACGTCGCATTGTCAAGCTGAAAGTAATATTTTAGTGATCCCGTTTGCTGCTAGGGACTAAATTCGTATGTTTGTTCTCACACAGATGTACCTACGAACTTGGGCAGAATACGCTTGTCTGCACACGATTTTGGGACGAATAATGCTAAACTATTTTGGATCCGTTTTTAATGGTTCGTGTAAGGGTTTCTAAATAATGTTGTCTTAAGTTCCAAGTGTACTTTGAATTTCATAGAAAATTTTGTCATTACGACCTTAATAAGTAAGTGTACAATTTAATTAAGATCTAACGTAAATGGATTTATAATCCAGTTCAATTAAAAACTTTTTCAATAACGATTTTCTATTCAGATGTAAGTTGTCTCTAAACATTTTAAATGAAAACTTGTTTCTATTTAAAGCCGAACAACGTTTCAATTGTTTTGAACCATGCAAAGGTTAATAATATCACAAACTTTACTAACTAATAACAAATAACATTGAATGCAAAATATAAAGTACAAATAATTGTTTAGGATGACTGCTGAAAAGGTTAAGGTTTATAAACATTGAATATTAAGAAGATTTCAATGGAAAATTACTTCATATAATATTCATTTCAGTATTAAGTTAGTATGTCAAGTTGTAAAGCTAGACAAATGGATAAACATTGTTTGAATACGTGCTTATGTCATAGGCAGGCCATAAGTTAGAATAAAATGTAAATTGAAATTATTTCACATGCCATGTGGCGAAGGCTATAACGTTTTAAAATGTGTTTAGTGATGTGATACAATGATTGTATTTGTTTTTAAAACATAGTTTTTAACGTCCGTCCACTGATAAACAGTTTTCAGTTTTGATAAACAGAGTTTTCTACTTAAACTATTACAAGGATTATTAGAGGTAGGTACAATATAAATCTGAAGGAGATCTAAGATCTTGTTGACATAGATTTCAGATCTCCTTCAGACTTATAATACGCTCTGTCACGTCATAATTGTCCATGTCACCCCTCCCGTAGCCGCTCTCATACCTCAGGCATTGACTGAAGCGTAATTATAGATAGAAAAATGACGTGGCGTCTTCTTCGTAGTTTAAGTGTATTTTACATGCATGTAGATTACTATTTACATTTTGGAGGCCATGTTTTTCTTATCGACTGAACATCGATAGGTTTAGTCACTAAGCTTTCATGCTAGACGGCAGTAAGGTGCACAATTTATTTGTTGTGGTAACTGGAACGACTGTAACGAGTCGAAGGAACGGTAAATAATTGTACAGTAGACAATAGTGAATTTTAATAAATATATCAGCTAGACTTTGACCTTTAAATAGATAAAGGAAACAAAGATTCAAAAGGTTTAGAGATAGTTAGTGTTTCAGTAGGAAATAATATTTTCTAGAATAATTTAAATAGAAATTCGTTATACAAAGGCTGAGTAGCTCCACCTAACTTTGATCGTAACTATAACGCTATGCGGTGTTTTTTTGTGAGGAGTTTGACAGATTTTTGACGTTTGTCAAAATTAAAGTTAGATTAGATGGTGCAACTCAGCCTATCACCAGTACAACCAGTATCTACTCTAACTACGGAGATTCTTTTTAGCACTTGCAGTGTTTAATACCTAAAATATATAGTAAAAGTAAACTGCGATAGTAGGGAAATAATGCAATCATTCCGTGAAGGCGCTGGATGCAGACCGCTACCAACCTGGCAATATGGAAATCATTGGGGGAGGCCTATGTTCAGCAGTGGACGTCCTGTGGCTGAAATTATAATAATATTAAC
This sequence comes from Ostrinia furnacalis, assembly GCF_004193835.3. Classification (NCBI taxonomy): domain Eukaryota; kingdom Metazoa; phylum Arthropoda; class Insecta; order Lepidoptera; family Crambidae; genus Ostrinia; species Ostrinia furnacalis. The sequence continues at coordinate 212,990 of NW_021137186.1, read as the reverse complement.
TGTTTCGGATCAACACCGACCGCCACCTCCTTGGCGCGCGACACTGGCCACCAAGAAAACGTCATAATTTTTTTACGACCAAATTGCGATATTCTTTTGTTTTTATCTCGCTCGAACCTCGGATTTTTCACGTATTGTTTCTTTGTAATTTTTATTGTAAGTATTTAATTATTTTGACGTTTTATTACATAATACCTACTCAATATTAACTCTCGTGCCCCATAGCGCCCCGTTTCCTATACTCCAACCATAATATTTCTTCGAAAGAGGACAGCGCTTTTAGTGCTTAGACATGGTTATAAAATTAGATTCTTTTGACCTGGACCTCCTAGATTTGATTCAATTCTTCTGTAAAAAGCTATTTTCTTCCCACACGATAAAGAAGGCATATCAGCCTGCTTGCCCTTTGTCTTGAGACTAAGATTGTCTTGTCCCAATCTAGCCGGGGTCGCCACAGCATACAATATCCGTTGCGGTCTCCGACGGCCGTGCTATTGTAAGGGCAATATATTATGTCCGTCGCTTTGACAGAGATAAGGGACTTGATAAGGCCTAGGTTAATTTAGACCATACTCAATTATAGTAAGATGTCGTGTAACTATTTAGGTATACGAAGATCATAGTAAATTCAATCTAGGTATCTCTCCCAAAAAATCACAAAGATAATTTTAACAAGTAAAAAGTACCGTAACAATTGAACAGACTCAGAAAGTAACTTTAATTTTACTAAGTAATATAGCTTCAGTGACTTCATTAATTACCTATTTCTAAACTTAGTTGAAAGTACGAGTATCGTTTGACAGCCAAAGTTATTCTACATCCTATTAATTTCAAAATATTGAATCGTTTTTAGGCTGAGTTACACCACCATATTTTACCGTAAACATAACAATAACCGGTGCTTTGTATGGACTTTGAAATAATATTTTTGGTTTTATCTACTATAATATTAAAATAAGTCGGGTTTTCCTTCCTGACGCTATAACTCCAGAACGCACGAACCGATTTCCACGGTTTTGCATTCGTTGGAAAGGTCTCGGGCTCCGTGAGGTTTATAGCAAAGAAAATTTAGGAAAAATTTAAAGGGGATAAAACGGGATCCACGCGTTCGAAGTCGCGGGCGGCCGCTAGTCAAAATTAAAGTAAGATGGTGCAACCCAGCTATAATTTTGTTACTTTGTCCACAGCTGATCTCCGAGCTAGCCCTCCTCTGCTCAGCGACTGGCATTGGCCTATACTACCGAGCGCTCACTGAGCGAGCGCACAGGAACACCTTCGCCGGCACAAGGACCTGCCTGGAGCAGCGGGTGAAGTTGGAGTGCGAGCGGGAGCAGCAGGAGCGGCTGCTGCTGTCCGTCATACCGGCGTATATTGCTGCTGAGGTAAGTGTTATAGGATGAGGAGGAGCTTTTGTTGCTCTAACTAAAGGAACAAATGACGATGCTGTAGTCTGTCATCGCTGCATCTATACTCAGTCAAATAAATGTACCTATCGTATTAGATGAAAGGATGTCCAGGGCATTACGGCATAGTCAGGTTTAAGTGGGTAGATCTCCCTGACTAGTGGTCCATTGCCTAAGAGCGCTTTCACATTTAGGCGATTTAGCAGCGCGACAAACGCGCGACAGACGCGCTGTCGAAAATATCTTACTATGTGACAGCTGATGCCTCCCTTCACATTATAAAAACGCCGCTGCCGCGCTGCTGTCGCGCTACTAACGCCCTAATGTGAAAGCGGTCTAATACCGGGCGCTCACAGCGCGAGCGCACAGGAACACCTTCGCCGGCACAAGGACCTGCCTGGAGCAGCGGGTGAAGCTGGAGTGCGAGCGGGAGCAGCAGGAGCGGCTGCTGCTGTCCGTCATACCGGCGTATATTGCTGCTGAGGTAAGTGGCATCATCAACATTATCATTTCCATCTTATGACGCTGAACTTAGGCCTCCCCTGATGATTTCCATAATGGTTGGTAGCGGCCTGCATCCAGCATTTCCTGCTACCTTTATGAGGTCGTCGGTCCACCTTATGGGTGGACGTCATGTGCTAAGCTTTCCGGTACGTGGCCATCCACTCCGGAACCTTGCAGCCCCAGGTGAGGTGTGTTGGATTTCTATAGCAAGAACTTTTGCTGCTCCAAAGCAGTGACTGAAGATGCTATAGTCAGTAATCGTTGCTGAGTCGGACGCTCACTCTGCGTCCACTCTGTGACCACTGATATTTGTATGTCAATTAAATGATGGAGGACATGCCATTTTTGATACAAGAACCTTGAAAACGAATGAAATTCGCAGAAGTAACAACTGATTTTCAGCACACTATGAAAAATCTTGTGAAAAGGCTGTTATAGTAAAGTAATGCATTGTTATCTGAGGTAGGTAAAGAATTAAGTGATTCATACAAAAAGTACACTATGAGGTATTTACGATACGTATCAATTTGACGAAAGGTCTTACTGAAGGTTCTCGCCACGGTGGCGTGACTTGCAAACAATGAATAAATAAACCATCATATCGTTGTAAGCATGGTACGAGAACATCAAAGTAAACTCTGACCCATCTTATGTAGTTGTAAAATGTGCTAGTTTGCAACAAAGAGTAATGTGCTGACGACTGTACTTAAGCTTACAGCCTATTGGGATCAGCAAGCTCATATTATTTTCAGATGTAGTTATGTGTGGAATTAAATAGGATTTTCTCAGGATTTAAAGTTAAAAAAGTTGCTGCATTATAAAATTACGTAGAGTGTCAGCCCAAAACTCCGCCAAAACAAAAATAATATGTTATTGTTAATTTGTATCGGAGCAATATTGTGTTAAGAAATCTTTTGTCGTTGTATTTATCAGTCACAATTCAATCACTATCTTAAGCCCATGCGTTTAAAAATCTTTCGATTTGTAGAAATTACCTACAAAAAATATTTTTATACATTAAACGTCCAATCTTGTAAGAAAAAGAGATCTTCTCCACTCTCCAAATATTTACTTATCTTAAAACAAGTTCGGCCGTTAATATTGGGCTGTGGTAGCAACACCCGCTGTAAGGCTTTGCAGAATTTCAGGGATTTTTGCGCCTAAACATTGTTTATTTCAAACTAACACACTATTTTGTTGTTATCCGTAACGGTGAAGATTGAGCACTTAGTTCAAAGAACTCTATTGATCTCAAAAGTCTATTTTTGCGCCTTACTGACTGAAAAATATGTTTTGTTTGCCTCTTATCTCCATTTCAATATGCAAATACATTCATACCTACTTAATGCGCCATTCTCTACCTGTAGAAAAATAAAAATAAACTTTGTTTTGCAGGATTCTTATCACAATTATTTTTTACATAAACATTGATTACAATGTAAATGGAGTTTTAGAGTAGGCGCACACCGTTGATTTTTAGTTGGCCGATAGTTGTGCCCGATTACAAATTGTATGAAGAATCGGCCAAATCGAATCGGCCTAGTGTGCGCACTCCCATACATGCCCATACCACGGTAATAATATCATACAGTATTGTAACTTCATATAAACTGACGAAACGAGAACTTTCTTTCGAAATTCAAATCTCGGTATGCGCTCGGTATGCAAAAGTCGGGGGTGTCGCGAATGTGCCGAATGGACGTCGGTGGCCAAGTGTTAAAAATGACAAAACTGATTGAATTTGACTGACCGTCATTTACGGTCAAATTGGTCAAAAACTAGTCAAATTGTTATTTTCAGTCAGTTTGATTTGAAATGAAAATTATATTGTATCAAACCAGCTTTTGTCCACGACTTCGCCCGCCCGAAATTAAAGTAACAGATCATTATGATTATTAAAGTTTCAAAATTATTTAAATAGTTTTTACTAAATTAAATCCACTAATCACAAAACAACACACATTTTTAGCCTATTCCATTCCCAAAGTATTTTGTTTGTCTAAATAAATAAAAAAATACAAAACTATACAGGGTGTTACTTTGCATTCTTGCCATATTTACAGAGGTAACTATATTACTGATACTGAACACAAATCCGTTAAAAAATAATGCCCGAAAATTTTGATTTTTAATTTTGAATATTTTATTTTATCGACAATCTGTTAAACACATCACTAACTGTCGTAACGCATNTAATTGTGGATAAGGTGATTTCATTTCATACTTAATTTATTAATTTGTAAAAATAGGGAACAATGTTGTAAATTAATTAAAAGCCTAATAATTATTACGTATTTTTGACGGTCCTAAGCCCGTAAAGTAGAAACTGAGAGTAGAAAGGAAAATCTAAAATCAACTGAAGAGTATTTTAAAATAATTATTATGACTGGATAAAAAGGCTGGTACCCAGAGCCATAAAACATCACAGATTAATAAGAACTAGGCCACGCCCACTAGGTTTATTCCACTTGCACCTGTAGAAAGTGCGAGACAAAATTGGTTTATTCCAATTTGTACTGAAAAACCAAATTTACTAAAAACTCAGTGTACTTTCTTTATGGGAGTCTCTTGTTTATCTTAAATAATAGGTATTGGTCCCTACTTTTATCTCTGTGAATATGGCAAGAATGCAAAGTAACACGGTGTATAGAAATTCTAAGTAGGCAGATGTAATTAAACTGGGTACTGTAGGTGGGCAGCCCTATCGCATGTTGTCATACTGTGACGTACCGCGCGACTGTTAACATTTATTTCAAAAATATGGCTGAGTTGGAATACTGTATAGATAGTATTACCGTGCCCATACTGATCAACAGCCCGACTAAACTATCGGCCGACGAAAAATCAACGGTGTGCGCCTACTCTTAGCTTTAAAAACAATTTTCCACATTTTTATGCATTTGAAGGAGCTATGAGAACTCGTGATATGCAAAACTATATGACTTTATTAGCGAGGTGTTGCGCAGTAACAAAGGTTCGTTTGCGTTTTAAATCGGACGTCTGCACGCGATGCCCTGTAATGTTAGACCTTGCATGTGAATAAGGTTATATTTTACTACTATACGATGACCCGATGGTGTATTGACGCGTTGAAGTCTGAGTCGCAGGTTCGAATGCTTGTGACAATTTAAAAAAATGCTTCATTATAAAATGTTTATATCCTACTAAATAATATTATAAATGCGAAAGTTTGGATGTCTGGATGTTTGTTACTTTTTCACGCAAAAACTACTGAACGGATTTTAATGAAACTTTACTGTATTGTTGTTTATAACCCAAAATATAGGCTATAATTTACGACGATCTGTGACAAACTGAATTTCACACGGGTGAAGCCGCGGGCAACAGCTAGTATAAATTAATAATGTTATTATAATAGCTTATGTCATGAGACAATTCATACTCTAAATTGAGCAAATAATGCGTTTTGTTACTAGCCTTACATCAAAGGGATCTTCTTCTAGATGGTTTTCGTCCATAATCATTAAATTAAGATGCCTAAGCTTATGAAAACGTATAAGTAACTACAATAATATTAATAATTACATTCCTCTAATGGCTTAATTAAGGGATATGTAACATGTCACCATTTACCATACTAAATGTCTTTGTTCTTTGTGCTAGTAAACAACGTGAAACCTAATTATCACCACAAGTGTACAGACGCTGAAAGGCCCGCACCTTTGTGAATGATAATTATCGGGTGACTGTTTCCATTGAGCCTTGTCCCGGTATAAATAAATAAATAAATGACAGACAACGGAGAAAAACATACATACTTACTTGTGTATTTACATGAAAAAGTATTTAAGTAGTGTTAATTGTGAAAAATATAAAACGTTAAAATAGCGGTATCGTTATAGCCAATGAGATGCTGTCATAGTGACATCAGAATAGAGGGACGCGCGGAGACGACTCCGCGCGCTTTTGTGCTTAGTGATGAATTGTAATTAAAATAAGGCAATATAATGTGAAAGATGAGTATCCAGTGTTTTATTTATGAGAATAGATCGACCGGCCTCTAATAGTAGGTAATTGTGCTCGCTTGAGTTTCGGTTTGTCTTAGAGACACTTTTTAAACTACAGGGTAAAAATAAAGGGTTTTTCCACGGGTCTCTAACTACCTCTATACTACATTTATTCCAATTGGTTTAGCGGTTAAACTGTGAATAGGTAACACCTTTCAGACAGGCTGAGTTACTTTCGCATTTATAACAAGTATTACTATGGATAGAAAACACCCAATATTAACAGATACCTACATAAAAAGTTCATGAAAACAATAAATGATTGTGTGCGTGGGGATTGAACCCGCGTCCTCGATATACCATACCCGTAGTAGTTCGGTACGCAAATGACTACGCCGTCAGGAAAAACATTTGCACTTTGCCATACTTCTGCACATAATTTGCAATTTTCCAGAGAACATGTGATAAAAGGTAAAGCCGATTGGCCAATTATATCGAACATCGATACGTGAAAGTAATTACTCGTATCGCGGGATGTGCATGTCCTGAATGATTACTTTTCGATATTTCGGTTTGTTGGCGATACGAATCGGACTAAAAGGGAAATTGGAACGCGTACATACCTACTCGAAATAATTGCACCAACATTTTAGGATAACTCCTATTTTAGGCTTTCAGTTTTATGATGTACCGTTTTACCCCCTTAGGGATGGAGTTTCGTAAAATCCTTTCTTAGCGGATGCCTACGTCATAAAATCTACCTGCTATCACTATGTCAGTCAGTCAGCCAGTCAGTCAGTCAGTCAGTCAGCCAGCCAGTCAGTCAGTCCCTTTAAGTTACATATATTTAGATTTTGCGATTGTCTTTCCGTTTCCGTATTAAGTAAATTATACTTACTTGTAAGTGCCTGCTACTCTGTGCTGTCGTCCCAACCTATATGATTAAATTCACGTGCCGTCTGCGACAGTGGACCCAGCCCAGAGGCTCGTGTCGTGCATTGTAAGGAGGCGACCGTTACTCCGACCCAGTTCAACAAGCAAACAGAGACTATCAGCATGTCCCGGCCTACTCTACATATTGTTTTTCTATGAAAGTCAATGATTCATCCTTGTTTTTGACCTGAAAATGCGTCTGACTTTGGCGTCTACTTTCAATTTTCTTGTCCTCTTCGGCTCACTTTCCTTCCTGTCTGGTATGGTGACTATGGTGTTGTTTGATTGTGAAAATAATTAGAGTCAATTGAAGTTCTTTATGGATGTCAATGGTAACATTTTCCTGTGAGGATACAAGAAGAAATACGCAACGCGAATACTACCTACTTTAATGATACTTTAAACATATTGTTTTGCTGTGGTTTTGACAATGATCGATAACTGAAGGGGTAGAATGGAATATTGGGAACTGTTTTAAAATCAGTATTCAATCGTCATTGTAGTCGTTTGGATAGAATTACATTTCATTGTTGAAAATCAATTATTTTATTTTTAAAATTACCTACCGAGGTAAATATGACCTCGAAATAATATTAAAAGTTAACGCTAACAATTGTATTGTAGTTGTATCAGCTATTCTCACAGGTCTTCTTCTGTTTCGCACAGTCCCAGGTGCACAGTTAGCCAACACTTGGCATTAACAGCGAACTTGGTCGGTTACTGCTAGCGTACCTCGGGGGACGATTGATGGGAATTGTTATTATAAGCCTTTTGATTACACGAGAGATATAGTTTTGATGAAGTTTTGTTATTAATAATCAGGTTGTAGCAATCGTAAATAGTTGGGAGAAAGGTGTGTATGCATCCCACTATTGAAAGGCTCACTCATCTCCGCTATAAGTATTCAGTAGTAGGTAGTATCATCATCATTTCAGTCATAGGACGTCCACTGCTGAACATAGGCCTCCCCCAACGAGAAAGGTTCCCCAGTTGGTAGTAAACAGAGTGGAATTTTGTAATTCCACCTGAAGTTTTTGAATGCAGTTTTGTTTTTCAAAAATTAATGAATGTTTTCATTGAGTAAAACTTTCTGTCTACAGTATTAAGAGTACTTTTCCTTCAGGTGGCATTACAAAATTCAACTCTGTATAGGGTGGGTAAGTTAGAACTACGCTTTAAGACTTCAGAAAGTTCCTAATATTGAGTCACTTTAGTTACATAATTGACAAAAGTTTATTGTGATCTTAGTGTATTAACTTATAATAGAGCGATGGGAATAAACTTCCCTATAATCTTGAACCTTCGTCTTTAACTTCCATAAACAGTAAGACGAATGAAGGTGTTACGTATGCACCTCTATTATGGATTAAAAATATCTCAACTTGACCTTTCATTCTTCCGTATATTTTTATGGAAATATCGCACAACCTTTGTAAAGTGTGGGATTGATAGAGGGACAAGTACATGGGAAGAACTCTACTAACTTATAAGTTCTAGACAATTTTATATTAAATAAATTTATTTTACCTTAGAATTTCAGTATACCTTTTATACATATACTTAGTATAATATTGTAGGTAGAGTCATCTTTTTATTTGAACTCCGGTGAGCGATGTAGGAAGTAATTTATTCTTGCTTACTCATCTCTCGCGGATCTGCAAATATTTTGTGTATTTAACGTAATAATAATTCCCGGAAACAACGGGTGCTATTTGTTCTACTTAAGTGGGGTTTCCTAACTGTTTAATGTTACAGTCTTTAATACCAGTGCACAGTGTTTTTTTTGACCCGAAAAAGTGACATTCTGTTTTTATCACTAATATCCAAAGTTTAACTTATTATTAATGTTAGACTAAAACACCCAGGTGACAAATAGGTATAGATTATTTTTAAAAAAATATTTTAGAAAATTTATTTTGTACTGGGTCAAACTACAATTTTATTATTATTTAAAGAAACGTACACACTAAGCTTCTCTTTGCATTGCAGGTAGGTAGGTTGGTGTATGGCGAATATTATTGCACCTATAATTATTTAAAAGTAGTTATAGGAACGACAGTATAATTATTTTTTAAATTTAAGAAATTATTATTTTTCTCTTTTTCTACGCCGAAGTAGAATCTCTGCTTAGGTCAGATAAACTTCTTAAAATAAGCTCTATCACCTAAAATTTTTCTATATTCTAACTCGGCCGCAATTTCGAGAAAATGTATTTTTTCCAAAATGTTAGGATTGTCACAAAAAATGACCTTACGTAGTTCCACTTTCTTTAGGGTTCCGTGGCCAAAGGATGCTAATCGGTCCTAATTATGTGTTTAATTTGTCTTAGGTAGGTTATCAGTTAAATTACTATCAGTGCTCAAGAATACTGTTTCTTCATCATCTTTTAAGAATATGAAGACTCTTGATCATCAGGAGTGGTATTTATATTTGCATAATATTAATTATGTCCCGTAATGTAATACATTACTCTATATTTTAGAATATTTGCCAGCGTCTTAGTTCGGCGATTAAAAAGATGACATGACCACCGCTTATTTCCCTGACAGATTAGGTGATGTTGATAAAAGTCCTATGAAAGACATGGTCATAAAAACGATTTGTTTTTTGTAAATTATCCCAACATTACTTTACCTGCTTCAGGACAATAAATGGGCCCGTGCTGAGAAAAGGCAGCGCAAGAAATTCAGTCACCTTTAGCAGAGCCTATCTTTGAGAATATGTATTTGAGATTTTTTTAGTATACATTTTAGTTGGTATCAAGTTGCCAAAGCTCCTAATGAGTAACATTTCTCTAGAAATAAGATAATATTATTTTTTACTGCATAATTTTTTTTTGCGATATTCACTTTTTTGTTGAATATGATAATCTTCAAAGAAAACTTGATTCGTTTGAAATTTTCCATAATGAATATATTTTAGGGTTTCTTAGCATTTTTCTTCTTTAGGTAATTTATTTGATAGAAGTACCTAAAAATAGTACCTACTAGACATCGAAATGTTAATAATAATATTAATTTACGGATTTTTGAAGTATTTAATGTGATTTTCAAATACCGTGGAAAATCACAAAGTGTAGAGTAGGTAGGTTCATAAATAGTACCATTTATGCAATTTCACAAACAAACTCGAATTTAAATGCTTAAAAATACGCTTCATTCTTATTCAATTTCCCTCTAAGGATTTGAAATTGAAAATTGTAATAGCATGTTCCATTAGTAAGTACCTACCTAAATTGATCATGTCTCCTTTTTGTGTTCAAAATAATTGTTATTCACCAAACAACAGTAAATTCTAGAAGTTTTTACGACTTCTACAAAATAAATGGTTGGCACGGCACGTACAGTCTTTAAAGCTCAGCTGAAATTTTAATATTACCGATGATGTAGGTATATGAATATTCAGAGCTGTAACTCCGCGTGAAAAATTAACCATAGTTACAAAATATTCAAAATCATTTGCCGGTGCTATATCTAGTCTTTTGTGTACGTGACTATTTTTAAAAGTAGCTTATTTACGAAACAAAACGACCAAAGTAGCCATTAACCTTGGATAACTGGGAGTATTATTGCTATTCTTAACACTCTCAGTTGCCAAATAAAAATGCGTATTCTATGAAAATACTATAGTTTATTCAACCTTACATTAACTTAAATTACTAAATTAAAACTAAGTTAAGTCTAAATCAGTCACGTTTGGCCACAACATTTAATTTTCATCGTCTTCCTTGACGAATTGACTATAATTTCGTTTCACAATTCAGCCGAGGCTAATATTTACAACATGTTCATTAAGTACTAAATATTATGAGTCGATAGAATCTTTTCTTGAAGGACTCGCATCAGATTTGCCAATGTTCACGTGAATGGTTATTGCTTCGTCGTTTTCTGACTTCATGATGATGTCATTCCATTGCACCTCGGCCTTTTTGCCGTAAGCCTCGTTCTCTATAAGAATTGCAGACTTAGTACACAAGGCTTTGCTTTGGAATTCTATGAGCGCGCAGTATTCGCTTTTCTTTGATTCTGCTTTGGAGTCAGCGACGTATCCAAGTTTCCGCCTCATGACTTCGACTCTGACGTGGTAGTTGTATATGCAGACTTTGATGATGAACGCGCTTTTTTGGTGGAGAAGAACGATTTTGTATTTGGTTCGACAGCAGGCGGTCTTTTTGAGTTTCGTTTGGAAGTTTTCGATGAGGATTTTGATCTTTTGGGAGTAGACCGCGATGATGTTATGCGTGGACTGGAGATGGCTGGAGAGTTCTTCGAAGGGGATGGAACAGCAGTTGGCGGCGATGGGGCACGTCATGGTGTCGAACTTGCACTCTTCCTCGTGTTTTGATCTGGTCACAGATGTGAGGAGGTCTGTGCAGCCTCGTCTGGAAAGAAAGAAAAGGATACAATTAGCATTAATAAGAAAAAACACATTGGACGATGATTTCTTGTCACCTTTGTACAAAAACATAGAAAGAAGATCTGAAAGATGTGATAGGCAATTTTTGAGATTTGATATGTAGTTTGTATTAAACCTTAACAAATTAAGTTCCACAAACAATACAGTTACAATTCCAACTGACTAATGTGATTTCCAACACCGAACCAAACTTGTTACGTGTTGCCAGATGTATGAAATTCGTAACTAACTTAACTTGGCCGACTTGCCGACGGATAGTATAATGGAATGAAACTTCGGGGATGCAATAAATTTAACTAATCGGGCCTTCGGTTTACGTCTTTGATCGCATCAAATTAATCTCCGACATAAATCTTTAGTGTCCCGAATAAATGACAATAGTGTCATGGTTGATAAATTGATATTAATTGTTCAAAGAGTAAATGATATTAATAGATAATATATTTTGTAGAAGGTGCCTAGTGCTGAACATTTTTGTTGCTTAGGTAGGTATTTTGGTGGTTTCTTACTTTTTTACTGAACGGATAGCAATGAAACAGGTGTTTCTAAATGCAAGTGAATCAAAAATAAGAAGATACGGCACGTGAATTTCAAAATAAGAAAGAAACATGGCGATATTTTATTAACAGTACACATAAACTTAGTACATAAATCTCTACATTTCATTTACCACGATAACCAAAACGGATTTTCTATTGAGTCTCCAGATAATATTAAAGAATAAGATTTTTAGATATTACGTTTTCTCTAGTCTTTATATCCAATTAATTACTCTTCCTTTTGATTTGTGAAACCATTACTTCAGTTCTTTCATCCAATAAAATACCCCTTAGCAACCGTTCCACGGGTTAATTGATTAGATCCCCAATATCCACAAAAATGCCATAAATCCGTCGTAAAATTTCTTTGCGATATCCCTCTTGTTCCACCAATAAAATGTAACTGAGATAAGCTCTCCGACAAATAAACCTTAAGCGCGGGTTACACTGTGAACTGTAATGCCTTGATCACACGTACCGAGCAAACGGGCGAGACAGTGCTCTCGGCCGAGTGACAGTGCTCTCGGCCGAGTACTCGGTGTGTATGAACATTACGCCGAGTGCTTTGTGTGTTCATGGCTTTAGCTATCATGTACGGACGAGAGCACATCGAGCTAATAACAATGATGTCTTATCATGTTGTAATACAGGCTATTTTGCAACAAAAATGTCTGATGTTCTGTCTACTGTATCACGTCAGATGCCAGTTGATAAATCAGTTGCTACAATCAACATGATAGAAGAAAACTTTGGTCATGTAGAGATGACATTGCGATTGACTTTCAATTTCTAAATCAAAGTTTTACAGACATCAAACATTTTTGGGTGGTGGAGTTTCGCCCTTAGTGTAGTCTGCGCTTAGAATTTCTACAAATAAATCTCAAACTGCTGTAAAACGTTTTCGCAAAGTGATCTTAATACAAGTAACTAAATATCTTAGAAATGAACAAGATTGTTGGATTTAGGGTTTTCGGAGAATTGCTATTAGAATTATTGAGATGGTTTTTCAGAATAATATTTCAGTAATGGCATTGTAAATCAGTAATCGTATTGTAGAGTTTTTAACTATAATTTTCTTTGGTTAATGTTACGAATGTTCATTTTATTGTGAAAAAAGAGCTTTACAAGAAATGTTCTATGTAATAATCTATTTTAAAATCCTTTGTAATCGTCACTGTCATTTGCTCTGGAGTCTTTCCTAACAGTCACCTATCCCTAAAGTATATGTACAAGAAGTAGCTTAACTATGACAATACTTATAAACCGTCAGATAAAGCACATAATTGCATGTTTCCAAGTGCTAATTGACTGATAGAAACTGAATACACTAGAGATATTGTAATAGGATCAAGGAAACCTATTGTTTATTGTTGCACACTATTTAACGCGGTATTATTCAGATCGCGTACGAATTAATTGTTCACACTTCCTTGTTCTAGACATATTTACTGTAATTTTATGGAAGTGCGAAGATCAATGATAATGAATATGCGAGTAATATAGTATTTATTACCTCATTACATAGTAAAGCAACGGATACAATATTCGCGAAGAAATAAACTACTTAATGGTTGCATTGATAAATATTCCACGTTGTCATTCATATCAACCTTTTACTGCCTTGGAAAAAACCACGGAATGTCCACAAAATGAATAAAAAAGAGTACTTTAATCTGGAAAAATAACTCATGTCCTGTTTCATTGCTTTCGATTCGACTAAGTAATTAACCTACATTGATACATCATAAATAAGATCCTGATTAAATTGGTCCCTTTAGTAGTTGTTTATTTGTCAAAAAACCCAAACAAGCCGTGTATGTTTTGTATCTGTCTTTTTGTCTATTTATTTGTATGATAATATACATTATAATATCAGGCCCTTTGTAGAAGATACACATAACGCAAAGAAAGGAGACAGTAGCACAAAATTTAGACATCTGGGTATCGTTTTGTAGATACGTGGATAATAACGCAAAGAACTGAAGGCATTTAAATGTGGTTTTGAAGACGCCATTAGCCATACAGAGATTTAGAAAAAGTAAATGTTAGGACGTACAGAGAATTGAAGGTGCTGGTAAAGACAAGAAATGAATGGAAATTGCTTCATTAACGAATGATCCCAATAAAAGATGTTCGACAAAAACTCACCGATAATTCCGACAAGGCAGCATCAGGTCGTTGACGAGCCTCTGCAGAGCGAGGCAGGGGATTGCGGGCGCTCTGAGGGAACCTCGGCACCAGGCGCATTTGGACATCCTTCGGGAGCACCGCGCGCACCAGACGCCGCCGCACCACGGGCACACGCAGGGACCGCAGCACTGGAAAGAGATAATTAGGGATGAACACGTTGTCCATAATTCTGCGGGAGATACCTGGATTCAGGCAGGGAAAGACCGGTGATTATGGAATCATCTATACATGAGCATTGAGCACACATTACATAATTTGGTTATTTTCTGCAGGAGCACGACCCTCTCTTATCTACCAGAAGCAAATGGAGGTTTTGGCCTACACTCCCCACGCTGGCCAGACGGGTTGGGGTAGCTTAATGTTCGCATATTTGTCACGCGTTATTACGATATGATTGGGGATGGTCCTATTCTAGTTACTCTGCCGGCACCACAAGGCAATAGCAACTCAGGAGTGGTCATATTTAGGTATTAGAAGTGACAGCAACACAGACGGACTGTTTCTGATTGGAGTAGGTATTTCTAGTTGCAGTTGTTCACTCAGAGTCGCTGATCGCTTGACAACAGTTGTTTATACTACAATAATAACAATAATCCCAGATCAGATAAACATGACGTCAAGAAAGGACAAATATACCTTTTTTTCATGTTATTGTGGCTACTTGTTGACATTTGCAATGCCAAGGGCACTTTCAATTCGCGCCGAGTGGCTGTCGACCTTTGGGTGTGTTTTGACGCCTTTTTCAGAAATCTTATTTGAGTGTAAAATTACTTGAAATGCTCTTAATTTCGTGATTTAATTTAGCACCTAGTAAAACACACTTTAGTAGTTTGAAACGTATTCAAATCATCATAATTTGATATTTTTCTACTTTATCACAATAATTTTCATTAGCATAGCTAGTACGCGTTTGTATATTGCTCTCCTATTTAAAGGTCCTCTCTATTTGCAACATCTTTTACAGGCCATTTTATGCACTTTCCTAAATCACTCAAGATTTACCAACGCTATAAATTTCAATACCCAAGCTAAAGTGTCTGCGGTCCGCTTCCTCGTCTCTAAGATATTAATACACCCCACGTGTCGCCTGAAACTAAGTTACAACTTTGCACGGAGTCTCCGAATTAGGTACGTGCGGCCTGCCTGAGCCGAATCTTAATACTGTATCGAGCCATATTCGGGACTTTGTTTACACATTTGTTTCCATACTAATAAGGTTCACAATCTAAACAACGTTTAAAGTTGCTGTTTCTGGGGGAAATCTCGGAATGTTATTTGTCGAAATTTCTCTAAGTAAGTTGGTTAATTGGGATTATGCTATTTGCATATTCATGGTACGAAATCTGGGTATCATTGTCCTTATCTTAGGAATGTCCTTAATTACGGTGGGATATTAGATAGGTAATTTAAAGATATGGTATGACTATTACGGTTTTCAGCAATGTGGATAACTTAATCAGATATTTGCGACCGGCATTTGTAGTGATTATCTGTATTCAGTTATTTGCGTTATATCCTACCTTACTTGCTTAGTGATCAAATGCAGTTTGAAAAGAGGAGAGAGGAAGTTCTTCTTCTTCTTATCGTGTCAACAACAAACCTACACAGTGTCAGCCCAAATCTCCGCCACAAGAGTGGCGTTGTCAGCAGCATTAATTAAATCCTCCTGAGTGCAGTTACTCAGGCACTCAGGACACGACATCATGACGTGCTTCATCGACTGGGGAACAAAACCGCACCTGCCCTTCATGTTTGAGCCATCCAAGAATCCCCACCTGACCAGATTGTCCTTACTACGTGAGGGAGTTGATGTAGATAAAGGAGTTGCATCAACTAGCGCGTTGATTGACACTATTATTACTATTCCATTTACGTAATGTTTGATTTTCTCTTTTTCTTAAGGAAGATTTACCTACTTCATCATCTTTTGTGTCCTGATTTCGCATTACTACACAAATGCGGGTAAATATTGCACTTCCTAGCCAATAAACAATTTCTAAACACTACTTATCTAAGTACCTATTACTTTGTAGAGGGATAATATCGTTTTTATTAAGTTATTGCATTAGAAAATTATCAGTTTGTATCGTTGAGGAAAATGCAAAAATGTTATTAGGTAACATTTCCAATCGATATCCTTTAATTGAATCGCGAGATTGTTTTCAAGGAAAGCAAATTTTTTATAGAGCAAGTTCGTCGTATCCGAACAGCATACGAGCCATAAGATATTATTCGACATCACATCTGTGCGTATCAATAAACCGATATCGTTCTTTTTCGATTCTAGTCTTCGCTGTTCCTCATTTTAACAGTACTTACGAGTAGGTAGGTATTATAATGATCACTTCCAGTTCATTATTTAGGGTAAATTAATTATTTACCACACTTCTAACCAAAACTCAAATTCAATTAATAACAGTTAAAAGTGCCGTGATTACCTAATAATAAAAGTATGTTTGCAAAGTTTCATCAAATTCGATTTTTTTATCCCAGCCGAAGAACCACTTTCACAATGATATCAAAAAATTTGAATATCCCAGTCTAGGTGTCATGACTTGCAGTCATTCATTCAACCATTGTGTTCTCAAAGGAAGACTGGCTCGTGAATACGGGCCTCCGTCGCGATCGCTGATTAAACTAACTCTTCGAAGTAACAAGCACCTGCTCGGCACATTAACTCCATAAATAGCAGACGATGTTTAGCGCGGGTAGAGCAACTTTGATCGAAGACATTGTTACGAGAATTACTTCTTTAGGTAATAAATTTAAGGAAGTTTATCTCAAATTATCGGTCTATTCCACTTTGATCACCTGGCTTTGATGACCCAGATGTTTAGGTAAGTAACGCTTTAAAATATTTCATGCTGTAAAAAAATTTCTATTTTAAAAAAATGTTACAAACATTTTCAACCGACTTCAAAAAAGGAGGAGGTTCTCAATTCGACCCGTATGTTTTTTTTTTCTATGTTTGTTACGCGATAACTCCGCCAATTATGAACCGATTTGAACAAATCTTTTTTCTGCGTATAGGTAATACCTCAAGGGTGGTCCCATTTAAATTTAATAATAGAAAAAAAAAACCCCAAGGGTGGAAAATTGGGGATGAACTTTTTTATACGCAATATCTCCGCCGATTATAAATCAATTTGAACGATTATTTTTTTGTTGAATAGGTATTATCAAAAGGGTGGTTTCATGCGAATTTGAAGAAAATATTTCACCCCCAAGGGTGGAAAATTGGGGATGAACTTTTTTGTACCCAATATTTTCAATTTTTAGTTTTTTTTTTGTGTTCACGCATTTGAAGTCGGTTTTATTTTTTAAAAAAGTTAATTATTTTTAATATAGACATTTTTTGAGGTGTGATTTGTATGTAGGTGATCAAAGGAACCCTAAAATGATATTTTAACTGGAGTCCACTTGGATCACCCAGGGCATCATATCCATGGGTGGTCAAGGACACTAAATTGTCGCTGGAAGTGGACTATCACCTGGGTCATCAAAGCCAGGTGATCAAAGTGGAATAGACCAAATTATCTGCCTCAAATTAAGCTGAGCTGAACATAATTTCGTTTAGATGACAAATGCATAAATTATACTTGAGTAGATACAAATGGATGCTTAGATGTAAAGTAATATACGGCCTTAACTTCAAGGAGGTGTATGTACAGTCACGGTAATACTATCTATACAGTATTCCAACTCGGACATATTTTTGAAATAAATGTCAACAGCCGCGCGGTACGTCACGGTATGACAACATGCGATAGGGCTGCTCATCTACAGTACCCATTCTAATTACATCTGCCTACTTAGAATTTCTATCTAGTTTTGTGAATGTATTTTGTGATTGTAATTTTTTATTTTATTTTGACAAACAAAATAACTTAGTTAATGAAATAGGATAAAATGCATGTTGTTTTGTGATTAGTAGATTTAATTAAAAATTATATTTGGGTTAAGATTTAGAAATAAAACTTATGCGATCGTAAAATGTATGCGCCTTGACTGAGGTGTACAAAATGCTTGATTATTGTACAGGGTGTTAGGTAAATGGGTTTATAAGTCGACACTAGCTCATGTTAACATGTGCATAAATGGTATAGTGAAGTCAGAAAATTGATATCATCATTTTAATAAATGTAATTTTCATACAAATCTGATTTTATAAATTTTATTTCACTGACTTCACCATACCATTTATATGCATAATATGTTAACATGGGCTAGTGTCAGCTTGTACAGTCGCAGAATGAAAAGGTTCGTCACCTTAGTGTCGGTTTTCGCTTGCACTAGGTACTGTAAGAGTCAAACCTGCCAACATAACAGTGCAAGAAACAGTGCTGCTAACATTTAAATAAATATGACGTTTGCTAACAAATAAGGTTTTGCTTGTTTATTTTTCTATCCCATCAGTGCAATGCAATGATGACATTGACCAATTGACAATAGTTTTTTTTATTTAATAGAAATAATAATGGCAGGTTGAACCAACAAGAAGGTTTTAGTTTATCAATCATAATAATCTTCTTGACAAAATAAATCGTCAAACAACTTTGATCTGGATAATTTTGAACTTTACTGACGAACAGTTAAAGATTATTTTCTCTAACTCGAGATTATTCTGTAACATAGTTTCAAAAGGTAATATGTGCTCGCGATTCGTTGAAGGAATCAATTTGAAAACTGACGAACCTTTTCATTCCGTGACTGTACTTATATAGTACGTGTTTATATCTACTTGCTTTGCTCAACGGGATCCCGCAAAAAATGACAATAAATAGATCTCGAACGGAATCATCATTTTGCAATAAATATGTAGAGTTCGAAACTTCGAATGGTGGTTGGGATTCTACATTTTTTAATTAATTTCAGTTGCAGTACTTGCACTCCTTTAAAAAGCATGTTGGCATGATTCTAAAGCGATCTGTAGAGTTACTAGTATCAGTAATTTTAGACTTGTCTCGTCATGACCACTCCACTTGCTAGGCCGACAAGTTTGGAATTCATTAAATGAAATTAAAATAGCTTACAACCTGTAAACTGCTACGAAAGTAAAGCAAAACCAAATATAAAGCTATTTTTAAATTAACCTTTCGATAGTCAACTGGTAATCTTTATATGGGAAGACAGTTTTGTCTTATATTATCTGTGGTTTTGTTTTGCGATTTGCCCTTTTATTGGTGGTTTTTTGGATGAATATACATTACCATTTAGTTTTTTTTACAATTATAAACGTTTAAGATAATTTCTAGATTCTCAGTATTTCGAAATCCTGTTGTCCCCCCTGGCTAGGGGAGACAACAGGACTGGCAAACATTGAGTATTTAGAAGCCATATATTTTTATAACGATGAACTGAAAATGGAGTACCTGACTGAATGCCATACTTATTGCCAAACTAAATACCTAAACGTATGTAAAATAATAATTAACATTTTGCTAACGAAAAAAATGTAAGTAGTTGGTACCGGTACTATTTCTGACTCTTAAAGAATTATCCCTACTAAATAATATTAAGTAAATGCAATGCAACAACTTGAATTTGAACTTTATCTGTCTGTCTGTTACGAATACGCCTAAACCATTGAACAGACTTTGATATTTGGTAAAGAGATAGTTTTGAGTCCCGCCCGGGAAAGGACGTGGGATAGTTTTTATGCCAGTCTTTGAAACAGGAAGTCGCTCTTATATTTTTTTCTGTGACAAACAAAATTTTACGCAGACAAAACCGTGGGCAAAAGCTAAGTTAAAGGTATGCTATTCACATGTATAAAAATATTATCTTCTGTAAAGTTTACTAAAAATCCGTTTAGTAGTTTTTAAATACGTGAAAGAGTATCAAACATCAATACTCACAAACTTTGACATTTATAATATTAGTAGATAGGACGCTAAAACTGCATAATTTTAAATTAATCATAATATTCAACACTTGCTCAGTGATTCAACTAGCGGCCGCCCGCGACTTCGTATGCGTGGAGTCCGTTTTACCCCCTTATCTGTGGAATTTCGTAAAATACTATCATATCCTTCGTATTATTTCATATCCTTAAATAAATAGTAAAATAAAATCCGTTCTTGGCAGATGTCTACACTCTATAAGGAACCTACCTGCCAAATTTCAAGTTTGTAGGTGTCAGTATCGGCACCAACTTAGATTAATAAAAGGGCACCAACACCTAATTTTTTTCGTTATCAAAATGGTAATTATTATTTAACAAACGGTTATTCAGTTTGGCAATTTGGCATTCAGTCAAGTACTTCCATGGTATAAAAATATATGGCTTTTAAATCATGTTTGCCAGGGGGGACAACAGTCCTCAAATCATTGATTAAAAATCTAGTCCTGTTGTCTCCCCTAGCCAGGGGGGACAACAGGATTTCGAAATCCTGTTGGCTCCCCCAGGGGGGCCAACCAGGGGGGACAACAGGACTGCACCAATTTTTCGTGCATATCGTTGAGTCACTCACTCCGTTTAAACGTAAAATAATTTAACTATAATGTATTTCCAACCTGTAAAGGCTCTAAGCAAATGCTGCATTCCGAAAACCGGGACAGTACTTCGTCGCAGTTAGGGCAGGAGCACTGGGCGGCATGGCCTTCTTCTGAGGGCAGCGCGGGCGCAGAATCCACCAAGGGCAGGGATTTGTCTGGAAAAAAGTAATTAAGTTTTCTATTTAATAAAACAACAAGAAAAGGAGTCTTTCATCATTAAAAGCTGTTTGGCACGATTACACTGAAATTACACTAATTAATTTCGTTTATGACTGAGGAGTGGAAGGGTAAGCCGTAAAAGTGCTCTGAAAGCTTGTATATTCTAACGAAGAATATGAATTTAACTTCTAATAGTGCCCTCTTTTAAGTAAACTGTTTACCTAGCCAGTTATCCGTTGGTAAATAGGGAAAAGAAGTCCTAGTTAAAAATATTGGCTGAATTATAATGTTCAGAATACATTTCTTGTGAGTACCGTGAGTTAATAACAGAGCTTAAAAGCAAATGGTGTGCGGCCTCAAGATAAAAACAATATTCGCAAAATTAACAAATTAAGCATGATTCTACTTCACTAATCTTTCTCGGCCTACTCTAATCTGTGCGATAATAATAATTGTAAAGTCTTTGCCACTCTATAGATCTTTAACATGGCTAAAAATAGTGTTATCAGCCATTATGTGAACAGGTTTAGTTGTTCAGCGATTACACATAATCTACTCTTGTTGATTATTTCAACTATTGCGCACGGAAATGTGATGATATCATGAAGTCCTTACTAATAAATGAGGAATCGACTACTTCATAGAAGTGGGTGGGTTATCTAAATTGATTGATTTAAAAATATGTACCTTTACTTTTTCTAATACGTCATAATCCTACGAACGCTAAATAATACGAATATGTAGGCATGCGGCTAAAACTACAAAAAACAAAACATGCAATTCTGATCTCACACAACCTGTTTGATCAAAAACAATTCTTTACAACTGCGGAGATGAACAACAACATAACCCAAATACAGATCAGACAGATGATTAAATCATTACTGAACTAGTTCACCGCGAGTCATGATCTGTAACAATTATACGTTTGGAACATCGTAGTAATAATTGTAACGTAATCTTATATGTTACTTAAGAAATCTTAGTTATAACCATGTCAGACAGAAAGTGAAAGGAGCCTCTAAGACTCGGACTGCGGACCGGTTGGTGGTGACGGAATAGGCCGGCTAAGGGCATTGTTTACTATGTAAGCTGCAACTGTTAACGGTTTGACCTTTGCAATGCTTTTTAGGTCTCCAACGGTATTGAAAATAAAAAAGTTGAAAAATACCACTCGGAGTAATGATTGAATAACCACCAATACCAACAAATCACAAGACTATAGAGATATGTATTTAGGATGTGTGCAAGTGCATTGAGTTTTTAAAATTAATCAATTTGATAATATTTATGACTTCATTTGATTAACAATAATTCACTAGATCTTAACTTATTTTTGTAAACACGTTCTTATGAAACAGAAAATCACAAGCGTCAAATTACAAAAACATTTCTAAAAGCCATTAAGTTTTTCTACAGCCGTAATATCTTCAACAAAAGTAATGAGTGCGTCGAGCTAAGTGTCTCATTATTTCACACCGTGAAATTCATCATGATTGTCAAGGTTGGCAATCTGTTACGTCAGCCTTACACCAATAGGTCAACGGGTTTTAAAAGGTTTTGAACCTCTGCACGAAACGAACACGATACGCGTCCTAGATATTCGACTTTAAAAAATTAACAGTTATCTCGTACTGTAAAAAAATGGAAACTGTAACAAATCGACAGAAAACGCTCTTGACATTGTGTTGTAAAATAACGTGACTTTTGAAAGATTCGGAAAAATAACTATTCCACAACATTTACATCGGTTATTACTGTTTTTGTCGACGATATCATGTTTTTGCGACGTTTCTATTCTTGCTCAGCGTTTATTGTACTATCAAATTTTACCCAACCGGTAAATTATACAATTTCTACTAAATTAGATGTTGAGACGGATATAAAATCGCATTTCAACAATACACAATTAAGAAATCTAATTTATCAAAGGATATTACGTACGTTATGTAACACCGAAATGACATAATAAAAATGAACAAACACGTTTAAGCCATATAATATTCGTGTCAAGGTAACGTAACAAGCTAGATGGAACATAATGTTCCTCTGTAACTTTATTACTTGCTAGACCTTGTGGGCATCCAATGCCAATGGATGACTCGGAAATGTGCACAAATTCATCTTAATAATGCTAATTGTTCAGTGGTGAATTGTCAACTGCCAATACTAACGGAAATCTAACCAAATAAAATACGCGCCCCAATACAGCTCCCTGAGAAACTCTGAACAAATCTCCATTTGAGTGATAATGGATTTATAGCCTTATCAGTAATGCAATTCATTAAGCAATCTAATACATAGTTGCACAGCTATAAAATACAGAATGTTCACTTCGATCTGCGCTTTCCATTAAAAAGATTCAATAAAGCAAAAAATCTTTTATTATTTCGTAATCCGTATTTAAACGGCGATTTAAGATCAATCATCCATCTCTCATGCATAATTTCCTATTTTATTCATCAAACGTTCAATATTATAACTGAAAACGTTTCAACATCCTGGCGATTTTTGCCAAATGCAAATTTAACCTACAAAATACGACCCTCGGTTTCCTCACAATATCATAATATGCCATTTTTTGCGTCATCGATAACGGGTTAGCTGTAGAATATAAAATACGAGTATTTGTATGAATCACGAGTCACGACTCAAACCCAGTGACGTAGGTGTCGAACTCATGTGTCAGATCAAAACTGCATAACTACGGTAATTTCCAAGGTTTATGGACTTCACAAACTTAATAAAATAACGGAAAAAAGTGTTCGTAGTAAAAATAACTGCGAATGATAATATTTCCCAGAAATTTTACAAAATGTGATCATCAGTTTACCAGAGTCAGTTATTACTTGGGATAAAGTGATGAATGATGATATAATTTCTACGTCATTGTTTATTTTGTTGACTCGTAAGAAATGAGCTAGTCATATGAGTCAAATTACCAGAATAATTTGTTTTGGTTCTTATCTGGATATGCTTATCATCGCAGTTATTTCTATTGCAATAATATTTTGATTGCTTTATTCAGGGTTTTTCGGACTTTTCAGTGTTTGAGAACTTTTTAAACACGGTGTGCTAAGCTGCTACGTAAAATGCGATATAATCGTGTTAATATTTAATTGAATGATGATTTGGATTAGTTAGGATAGTTTTGACGTAGTTCAATGCATTTTACGAAAAAGGGGTTTACGTTTGGTAATTTTGTTTCTATTAGCGATTGCAAAGATTTTAGTTTGGTTTCATAATCTTTCAGCTATAATTTGTTTATGAAACAATAATCTGTTTAAGATTATTTCTTCATGTTATTGGCAAAGTGAGTGCGATTGGTCACTCACCACTCCATGAGTGGCATGATTGGCACAATTGCGTAGTGAATCATTGTTGTAACTCAGACAGACGTAACTTTTTCTTTTATCTTGAAAGGTTTCTGATTGCTATGCTATTGGTTGTCTTCTATTTAAATAAACTTGTCAGTCAGGTAAGGTCGCAGTATTTTAGTCGATAAAAGGATTAGCTATTTACTCGTCTAAGTAAACAATAAGCTTCTGGCTAAATATTAGTATGGCCTGTACATTCTCGGAACAAATATTTGTATCTAAATCTAATCATATCAAAACTTTGTTTATTATTTGCAAATATAACTCCAGTCTTATTGGATTACAAATAATTTATATTATTTTTTCCTCCAACTTTTTTATCTTTGTAATACTTTCTTTATCATTGTTGACGGATAATATTAATATGTCAAGGTGTGTCAATTGAATTAAACGATAATGGCCGACGTTTGAAGCTATCATTGTCCGCAACACCTTAAACATTGATTCCTCTCTAATTATTTCCCTGTACAATTATTGCCCATGGCGATACAATGGCTATTGTTTCACAGAAAACCCAATGAATGCCTGTTATAATTAAAACGGCAGGCCTACGTTGTTTTTTAAATATTTCTGTATGTCTTCAGCCTTTGTGAATTTGAATTTGATTAGCATTATTTTTTTCATCTATGAGTGTTTTAATTTTCTTCTTCTTTGTTTTCTTTGCCAGTAGGTACCTACTTTTATTTTTTTTATTTTTACACATTTTTCATACATAGCAAAATTAAATACCATGCTTGATTATAACAATTTTCGTTTACGACCTTGACTTTCATGCAAAGATCAAAAATTATGCTTATGCTTGTATTCACAAACATTACTATGAAGTTTCACAGTGCCCGTGGACGCACAGGGTCGCACATGAACCAATCACAGTGCTCTATTCAACGTTTTGAGTTCGATTTGCTGAAAATGGGTGTTATTCTTAAAGTTCAGCTCTGCGTCAAAGTTCGAAATGATTTTATCTGTTAATTTTGTTTTTTTGTTTCAATAATTAAGAGAAATATTATACCTTCAATCTCCACATTCTCGCTACTCGAAGAATCTGATGAGTCGTCTTCTAGTTTCTTCTCCGAGACTATTGTAAGACTTTTCTGCCCACATTCAGTGGCGTGAGCTCTTTTGTCTGTCACCGAGTGAAACTGTGGACAAATAAAAATAAAACTTAATTTTATTACACGTAAAAACATATTACGCACTGAAACTTTACTTAGATAAAACGTTACAGCCTGTATTGTATTAATTGTTGGGACAATTGAGTGCTGAAAAGCTATATAAATTCAGAGATAGATAATGTTTAGTCGAGATCAAATGCTGTAATGTCCTTTTGTGATTTTCAATAGTCGTATTCTGAAGCTAACTGAAGAGTAAAGATATATTTCTGAAGGTAGAGTCTCAATAATGCTCTCACACCTCAAGCGAAAGACTGGTGGTGCGAACAATAACGTCAACTGCCAAGCGACACCTACCCATCATCTTATCATACGGTAGGAAAACTTTTTCAGTGGGGTGAATTTAATCTCCATACATAAAAATAAAGTCACGAGTCTATTAACTGCTTATCTATGTAATACACGAGTAGAACATGTTTTTTCAACTGAGCACGTTGCATTGGCATAGGAACCGTTTTTAACGTATTTTTTAAGTTAAAATGCATCACGATTTTAATTTTAATTTAACAACAATTATCGCACCGATTGAATTTTAATTGCTTTAAACAATTCTATTTCTTATTAATTGAAATAAAATAATTAAATATAACACTTAGATACAGCAGTTAAGTGTACGTAGACATATACTGTGTTAATTGATTGATATTATTATTGTTATTTTACTTGTATTTACGTCAACTGGCGATAGCGCGTGACCTTAATTAAATACGAAAGACGTATTTAAAATATTTCACTAAGCAAAACTATATGTATTATTTTCACAATATTAAATGAATCGCGATTGATGTACCTAACTAAACAAATCTAAAAGAGTCAATCGAGAGTAGACCTACAAGAGATTTATATTAATTAACAAAATGAGCAATATCAGTTTTATAGATACTTGTGGCCATTTAACATGACATCCACAGCAAGATTTGAGCCCACAACCCAGCTGGGGATATATTCGCTGTATTATTAACCATCAGGCGACGCCGCTGTCATTAGTTCGAAAAAATCGAACTGGCTTCTTTTAGCAAAAAGTTCTCGCAAGTCTTCTGTCATTTAGCGTGGATTTTAAACATCTTTCAAATTATAGACCTGTAGGTGCTTGTAGGTTGCCTTACTTAAGCCATGTCGAAATCGGTCTGTCGGCCCTCGGGCTCACGTGTGAAAGATACCCCCCAAACCTGACACACCGGTTTCCGCGGTGTCAGGTTTAAACGTAGCACCGAATTAAAGAGAGCTCCCTGGAGTGTTCTATTTCTTTTCGTATTTAAAGACACATTAAGCTCATAAAGTTACGAATTCTCTGACTCTGGAGACGATTTACCTTTTGTATGTGTAATAAAGATGACAAGGGACATAATTCATTTTTATGATGTCTGCTGGGATTGCTGTATTTCAGCCCCTCTAAATGTATTTGAAAATGTAGCTTCAATTTTGCTGAATTGTCTTTTAAATTAAAATCAGTTCAGGAGTAGGTGAATGTGTGATAAAGTAACTACAACATTTAAAGAAATGGATGGAATTGATACAACAAGATACGCCCATAATATTTAAGATAAAAGATCACTGTAGTAGGTAAAAGTATGACAGAGAGACAGACAGTAACATTTCTTTAAAAGTACAGTTCCTATCGAAGGAATACCACAAAATGTCAGTATTATGAAACTTAAAAAAGACTGCTGTAAGTTAACTTTTAATTGTCTTTTCAAAGCTAAACCTGTCGCAAAACGTGTCAGCAACGAGTTTGAAACAAAGTGACATTAATTAGAACGAGGATATACCGTGCTTTAGGTATTTTCACTTCTTTGTTCCAATGTTTTCTTGATAAGCACTTATTTTAATTGAATCTATGGCCTTTATGTTATCATCTTAATTGTCTCTCTAGTGTGATATAACTATAATAAGCACGCTCCTTACGGATAATACAATCATAAGTTTAGTCTAGAATAAGATGTATGTATTTAATTAGATAATAAGTGTTAAGGGGAAATAAAGCCCCGAAATAGACCAATTTGATATTGTACGGGACGCAAAACTCATAACCAATTTCATTTCATAAATCTAAAAAAAGCAAACCGATTAACCTACTCTACCAAACAATACGAGTCCGTAAACCCCTTTTGTATGTAGAAATTTAAATGAAGTTTACCAAAAAATACATCTACTTTAGATATTGGTACATAACTTGTGGTATTTTTCTCAAATTCGTGAAGATGGGGTCCCCATAACAAACACCTAGACCAAAACACTCATAAGTCCGCAATATTTGTATTGTACGGGGATCTACCTCTGACATACGAGTAGTACCTGAACTTCTACTCCAAATTGTCGTTAATTCGTGGTATTTTTGTATGTCAATATGAAATTAATAATGGCCTCCTATGAAAGGGGTCGCAAAGGCGTGTATTATCCCAGTTTTAAAATACAGCTGCAACAGCAGTATCTCTTCTTACGATAAGCTATGGTTCATTGCTCTCAAACAGGTTTGCAATGTGTTACACTCCATCAACTTGCATTTACTCTATTTCAACGATATAAAGGCCACTTTTGAGTAGCAGCTCGTTTATCAACAAACTAACAGCTGGCTTGAACAATTGTTTTTGCTACAGCTACAAGCTGTTAATTTTTAGTTAATTAAAAGTGTTATACTTTGTAACTTTGAAATTTCATTTGAAATTAACACGGTTTAGCATTATGCTCTTGGTAGCTTGGTTTATGTGTTTTTATGTTTTGAAATTAAGATGACTAGTAATTTTTCTTACTTGAAGGTTTAATTGATAAGTTTTGTTAGCTGTGTTAGTAGTAATATATTTTTTATATTGCATGCAACGTCACGCCATTATGATGGATGACGGCACATCAAGCTTCACACTGTGGCATCTTAAGTCGATGATGTAGTTGAAAGAAAGAAAAACATTTATTTGGTTCCAACTTAAAATATAGCACACAAAATCAGATAACAAAAAAACAGATAACAGATACAAGTTAGAACCAAATCTGGCCACCGCTCAGCATGGTGTCATGCTCTGGAGTGGTAAATAAAACCCAGAACACGACGCTGTTATTCTGCGGTGACCATTAGTAGTTGCTATTTAGCAACTAAAATGTTCAGTCTAAGGTGCTGTTGCCCGTACTTCACAAACAGAAACATTAACATTAACCGCATAATGAGGATAACAATTTAGACTTAACAAAATTGAATTAGGTATAATTTTGTGGTTTAGACCCAACAAGGCTAAACGTATTCACTTTCGATTCAAATAAAAAGGTGATGTCACGACTTGTATAAGATAAAAACTGGCTATGTAAATTAAATGT
Source organism: Ostrinia furnacalis (assembly GCF_004193835.3). NCBI lineage: Eukaryota > Metazoa > Arthropoda > Insecta > Lepidoptera > Crambidae > Ostrinia > Ostrinia furnacalis. Next base: position 184,528 of record NW_021137186.1, on the reverse strand, counting down.
AACGCACGAACGGGGAATAGAACCTGTATCATTTGCGACACAGTCGTTGAACCCTGCGCCCGCGCACATGCGTAACTCGCATGCAACGTGGGTATTTGCAAGTGTAAATAACAAATGAAGCTGAAAATGAATGTTTTTTTAATTTATTGTTACGGTAGTTACCTAACTACACGATGTAAAAGAAAAACAACTAACACAATCGTGACTACAAGAAAAGTGATTAACGTGATACGAGTGAAGGAAATGATGTCATAATAGAAGACAATTCATTGAAACTGATAATACAATAAAAGTACTGACAATTTATTTACTTGTTTGTAACTTTTAATAAAGTAATTGCCACAACGATAACAAAAAAAAAAAAAAGTATCAAATTAATTAATCAATTCAATATTATAATTTAATAACTAAGCTCTTTATGATGAAACTGTATGGATTTTAGGTACATGACGTTAAAACATACGTACCTAACCTTACCTAACCTGTTTATAAATCTTCCATAACCATCGTGTCCAGAAAACATGAACATGATATTAAAAGAATATTTAACCAAAAACCAAATATAACCAGTTAAATTATTTGACACCTATATTAATATGTGGTTCAAAACGGTTAGTGTAACAATTTTAATTAGGTGCTAAACGATCGATCAAAGTCATGATTTTCATGTAAAGGCTATAATTACTACAATGATTTGTGAACGAAAATCACTCGGCATTCACATGATGGAAGGTATGGAAATATTGAACTCCTAGTTTGTTGTAACCACTCTTCACAAGCGTGACATAGAGTTATGCATAATGGCTTCACACGACTTGTAATATATTAACGTTATTCATCTATACACACAGAGCAAATAACCTTAGTTTAACATAACATGCATATAGTATTTTATCATTAGGAAGAATCTTCAAATCCAAAAGCATACTAAGTTAATCACCTTCGATCGTGATTTTATGAACCGCTAAAAGAAAAATGATGACGTTTTTTGGCGTGAAATAGACAACGTAAGCAATTTACTGTTCGACAATTTTACCGATACCTACTTTATGTGAATAAGTGAAATAATGATACTGATGAATAAGTAAAATGCATTAAAGCCAGCCATCTCTTCCTACCACATCATTTACATTATTTCAGAATTTACAATTCACTGTTTTTCCTGTAATAACTTTGAAACTCGTTCGTGACTGCAAACGATTACGGGCTATATTAAAGAAAATGTATCATCCTCGAGAAATGTGGCTGACATTGAAGACTTCGTTAACATTTGTTCCGACATAATGCTGTTTTAATTCCATAATTGACCTAAAATATTAAGGCTGTCTCAGAAACAGTAAGATTCAGTGAATAGTAGAGATTCTTGTATTGTCTTTAAATGTATAGCCGTGGGTTGACAATTTCAAAAGTGGATATTGAAGCGGTAATTATACTTAATTAACTTTTCAATGGTTTCAATGTTTTGTCGACTCTGTAACAGAATGATCACATAAATTTTGTGACAGAATATACAAGTAAGTTATTCCTTAACTTAGGTATTTGAAAAGAGGATAAAACACAAACTACTACAAAATTTTGCAAATAAAACTTACAGGTTTCCCAAACAGCGCCATTTTCGATTCGCGTCTTAAGCTCTGATAGTCCCTGAACTCACAATAGCACTCATCATCGTCCGAATACTGTTTGTGGTAGTGCACCTTATTCCTCCTCATTTTCACTTCACTTCAACTTGACCGCCGAATTCAAAGTTCTGTTCTCAACTGCCTACTTTCAGTGCCTTTTTTGCCGCCAACAAAAAGTTGGCAGCGACCAATCTATCTCAAGAGCTGGTGTCAACTACTGCTTCGGTTTCACAAGAACCGAAGTGATTGCAAGCAATTTTGACATTTCACTACTGACTTTGTTTACTCGCACTTCGGAAATGTCTTTTACAACAGAACTTATTTCCGCGTGCTTCAATGAATGTGTTTGTAAATCGTAGTTTTATCGACTATCCGAATGCGTGTTGATGTTTCGCACATCGATAAACAGGTGTTTGGAAGAAACATCTGTGTCAACAGTGGTGTGATAATTACTTAAAATTTGAGCAAAACAATAGGTACAGCTCTGCCCCTTCTGCCTTTTAGTTTCACGTCTTCGAGTTTCTATCACACTTGTAATCGCGAATTGGGAGTATGTCAAATATTTGTGTTGGGTTAAAACCATACTGCCGCCGCAGGCCGCCTCCAACCGGCCATTGTGGAAATAATTGGGGGAGGCCTATGTTCAGCAGTGGACGTCCTATGGCTGAAATGATGATAATGATGATGATGAAAACTGTAACAAAAAGTCGTTCAAAATAGGAACTTAGTGCAATGATATGTAGGCAGATTTATATTTATCAATCTTCCCCTTACATAGATCATTCAGACACTATCCCAGTTAGTTTAAGCCAGAATATAGTAATGTAGAGTCTTCAATGTTACAGACCACAACGACCTCAGACCATCAAATTAACATATTCTTACTAATATTTAGTAGACTCTGGAAGGAGCTTGCTGGTATTGAGCATTGCTGTATTAAGGCCTTATTTATCAAGGTGTATGATAATACGTTAATCGGTATCAGCAAAATAAATCTACCTTTGATACTTGAAGGTTAAAATTCAAACTTGAATTACAGCTTTTAAATCGCACTCGAAAACAATATTAATATCAACACAAAAACTTTTACTCATGTTCATAATCTAACCAATTCAAGAATTAAACGTACAGTCGATATATTTTTTCAATCGAATGAAATCGATTTGTCGCGTATCGAATCCACTCCGATTTGGTTACGTAAACTGTTAGCACGTAATACCTGCGTATCACAATAAAAGTTTTTGTTGTAAAACTTAATGCATTGTTGTTTACTTTTAGATGCTGTTTGTAATATATTTTTTGTTTTTATAGATTTCTTTATCTCATGTATTAAACAATAATTCAATTAATCCACTGTCGATCGTGTTATCTCCAAATAATGATGACTAATCTCCTCATAAGAAAAAAATATTTTTTGTGGGTTTTATTAATTCATTTTGTAGTTAGTTTTTTTGTTAAATTGAATAGTGCCGAGTAGTTCAATGTGACTTGAACATACCTACTTATCGATTTATCGGAGTTTTCTAGAACGTTTCTATTTAATAATATTGTGATAATAAATGACCCCCTTAGAGCTGTTTTATCGCTCGTTTTTGTTATTTTGTGGAAAATATTTTGTCATTGTATCAAAAACACAGGTTTGTTTGTGATTTGTATTCAACTTGCGCACTCATAGAGATTTTTTGTATGACAAAATAATTCTTATAAGAATAGTTTCATGTTATCGAATAAATTAGGTAATCATTTTTTCTAGGTCAAGTGGTACACTTAAATCAAGGATATGTAATGATAACAGTTATCAAGCTATTGCGATAGTGTTACGTTGCCTAAAATATTGAATTTGTTTAAAAATACAAACGTGACAAAAGACGATAACCTGCTCTATAGACAGACGACAGACTGCATTAACTTTCATTCAAATTATCGTTTGTTTTAGAGTTTTCGCAATAATAGTTTATCGGTTTGATAATGAAAGGTAATGAAAAGGTCATAAAGAAACACTAAAGATAAGGTTTGAAAAGTTAATTCTCTATTTTATTATTAAGATTGATTGTTTCACCTTAACGCGCATTATAGCAAGTAGGTTAACGACACAGATAGTATAATTTATCGATAAGTGAACAATGCATCATAAAACTGGGACATCACTAGCGCTGTGGCCTGGATTAAGATCGATATGTTGTAAATATTTGCTATCTTGATAGGGAAAGACACCATCGTGGGAAGAAATGCGTATTTGCGAGCATAAAAATTTATGAAACCTATCAAAGGGACTACATTTTCTTGTGGATTGGAAATAATTTCAATCCATCATTGAAAATAGAGACAAATTAATGAGAAATACGAGTAGAATCAAAAAATAATTGATTTGTATAAAACAAGAAATTTGTGTCGATGAATCTATATATATCTACAGGGTGTTAGGTAAATGGGTATATGAGCCGACACTAGCCCATGTTAACATGGGCATATAAATGGTATGGTGAAGTCAGAAAATTGATATCATCAATTATTTTTTTAAATTTTCATACAAAATAAATTTTATAAAATCCGATTTGTATGAAAATTAAAATAATTAAATTNTGGGCATATAAATGGTATGGTGAAGTCAGAAAATTGATATCATCAATTATTTTTTTAAATTTTCATACAAAATAAATTTTATAAAATCCGATTTGTATGAAAATTAAAATAATTAAATTTAAGATATCAATTTTCTGACTTCATCATACCATTTATATGCCCATGTTAACATGGGCTAGTGTCGGCTCATATACCCATTTACCTAACACCCTGTATATTATATAAATAAAAATGAATTGATGTTCGTTAGTCTGATAAAAACTCGAGAACGGCTGGGCCGATTGAGCTGATTTTGGTTTTAAAATATTTGTCGTAGTCCAGGGTAGGTCTAAACGGTGAGCAAATACGCGCGCGATATTGTTTTTCTGTGACAGACAAAATTCCATGAGAAGAGGTAGTAAAATCAATAATCATATTAGTCAATGACAGTGCAATGCTGGAGATAATGCTCCATTGAGCTCAATCTCCTGCTTTTGTTACCCAGTCAGTTGTTCATCAAACAGGGGGCATCCTACACTTCATTTGCCGAGATGTGGTAAACACTCGAGAACTCGTGTAATCCATCTTTCATTGGTTTTGCGACTGAATGACCCATCCTCTGCTACATTGGATAACTAGACTAACTAGGGCTACAATTTTGAATAATAACTAATATCTATTACTTTGCTCAACTATTGACTTAACTTTTTCAGTTAGCTGTGAAATATTTTAAGACAAAAATAATCACAGAAACAATGGTTGGATGATTTCTAGGTGACGATGTAATATATCGGACAAATAGCATGAAGACGGTACGGCTACAGGTTTTTTTACAATATAGGTATTCCAAAGAACAAAAAGCCTATTCTCATTTAGTTATTGCTGAAAATTTTACAAATTAATTTAACATAAATTTATAATATCAAAGGCCAAATTCTGAGTCATTTTGGTGGCACAAATGGCAGCATCAAATTACTAACTGCTTATTACCTAATTCAAAATTTCCTTCAGTGACATAAAGCGTTACTATATAAAACAGCACATTGCTTAGATATGGAAACCTCATACGTCATAGTTATGTAAGTCTGCAGGAAAATGAAGAATTGAAGACTTTCCGCATTGCCGTCACCATGATCGTAACACGTGGTGAAGCGACTTATAATGTTGGAGATTTGCTTAGGACTTACAGTATATTGCTGGGATTTGAATTTATTGTCTAGACCCGAGACACAAAGCCAACAAAATCTAGATTTATCTGGTTTCTTCACTGATAACAATGCAGCTTTAATGCTAATAATATTGTATAATATTTTATCTTTGTCATTCAATATTCAAATGAATCCATGCCACCAAAGATATTTTAGACAATAATGACATAATACAAAATGTGTCATATAACATCAAAAGCGTTAATTTTAGTGACGCCGTAAATATATTAATTAAAAATCTATATCCACATTCCCCCATAGTGGCACAGACGGGCTATTTCGGGAACAACGCGGTGACTCACCGGACGTGTCATCAGATCCAGAGCAGACATGTTTACATCTAAAATGTTAGTTTGACCGTCTGTATCAAGGAAGAGATAAACAAACTTTGGATTAATAGAGGTAGTTCTGATGGGTTTTTTGATGCTTTTAATCTTACTATATTTATCATCTCTATTTCAAGCTTGAAGAGATGCAACTGAATTCTTATTAAACTACTCATAATAATCTCTAGTGCTTGTATAATCAGATGAGTTGGCCTTTCTAGACTCTACTTAGGTACCTACTCTGAGTATTACGAGTAGGCACAAGATGCTCTTACGGAAATACACACTTATCAATATACGTGGTGTTTTGAACGTTATCACCAATAGTTTATTATTACAATTCATACGATTAGAAGCATACGTGTCCAGTATCACAATCGTTTAAACATAAAACGTTAAAACAATATCCACACAAACGTTAGATGCGACAAAAACTCTACCTGTCTGGATCAATGGGTCCCCCGCGAAATAAGCAAACTGAACGCATATAACGCGTAATAACGGTATAGTGGAACTGCCCCCGGGGGCAGGTAAAAACGTATCTGCGATAACAGGTATACATGACAGCTCTTAGGCCAATTTACTTTTACTGCGCTATTCCTTGTTCTCTGAAGTTAATGGAAGCACGTGTATTTTTTGAAAGGGGTCATAATTTTTACCGCTTAGTTGTTGGGAGTCTTCATACATTTATAGAAAAGTATTATTGGATTACCTTTACGTTTAAGAAGTGGTTTTATTAAAAGTGAACTCTTATCTAGATATATCAATGGGAGTCGGTGATCGCTTATTATTAGGTATTCCACGTGTCATTATAAAAAGTATCCCCAAGGCTCCTTTATAAGACTTTCCAACAGTCACTTAGAAGTCAAGGTTTTATCAAAGTCAATTCCTGGGTTTTTGTAAGGTTCAAAGACATTACGTGCAAACATTTGAGGTTCTACACCATACCATTTGCTTTGTCTTAATGCGTTTCAATGCCAGATTTGTATGATGAGACTTCAAATAAGGAAGGAACTTGTATAATATTTTCGTGTGACGTATTTGTTGTCATTGAAGCTGTGTGAACAATTTTGGAAGTTAACTGTATAACATTCGTTTTCGTATTATTTGTGTCCAAAGAATGGGTATTTTGACAATCCGTGACATTGCCGTAACTAATTTGAGGTCGTTAACAAATCTGGCAATTTTCTATGGTAAATTAGGGTTTTGTTTTGATTTGATATAGACTAAAATGTCAACACAGGTATTTATACTACTACTTTAATCTTCATAATACGATAACATAGATACCTACCAACTTATGACACATGCGAATGCTTTCGCCGTGACAAGAGACAAACAAAAAAATATTGATATTTTTTTCAGTTATGGGACGTACAGATATTTCAACACATCACGACATAGGCTTGTGGCATTGTTCTTGACTCGTATAACTTTTATGAAACAACTGAAGTCATTTTGCTATATTGTATGTATGTTTATTGTTTAAACATTCTTATATTAGTACGATTGTACAAAGCCAGTGAAGTAAAACAAACGGCTATAGTAAACATTGTTGGTTGCGCTGGCGCAGTTAGCTACTACTAGCAATGTCACTAATGTAGGTACTTGTCTTCTCTTTGTGTTTTGGTATCGGTATATCCTTTGATCCTTGATTTTACTATAGCTTTAGAATAATTAATATTGTATTTTACATTCACACTACTGTTTGCATTCAGTCTACTAAACATTGTACTATGTTCACAGGTCTGAATTATTGGGGCCTAATCTAAAAATTGTAGAATAACATCATTAAAATAATTTAATTAGTGCACAATATAAATGCATACCCAATAATATTTATCTTAACCAATCCATTATTAACTCAATAACTATAGTTTCTTCACCTGGTGAGTGGTTTAACCAGTCTAAAGCCGTATTGGTATATTTATGCCCGAATAGAAAAACTGGTCACAAGTGAAGCGCGGGAAGCGAAGTGGACATAATTAGGTGCATCCTGTGGGATCTTGTCTGGCCAGGTGATCTTGCAGGGGTGTATTTTAGGCCCATATGGAATACTAAGTATATTAATGGTCATTGTTTTAACAGATAAAATAATCGATATAATTTTGAGACTACTATAGAAAATTGAGTGTTTCGTTAGTCTAAGTTAAATACACGTAATTAATTGAGTTTTGAGTTGTATCAAGTAAAATTATTTATTGCATTTTATTTGGGTAGGCACTTTACGGATACGGAATATGCTAGAAAAAAATGTTAACATAGGTATAGCTCATGTGAAACTAAATGTTTTAAAGAATAGTACATACCAGTAAGTATTACATTTTATTTTTGACCTTGACACTAACTTATATTTTTATCGATGAAGAACATGTTCAGCGAAATTACAAGGTCTTCCGATGTTAAAAAAAGGACATAAAGACAAATTAACAATAGGCTAAAAAAGAATACAAGCGAGCTTCCTAAAGAAACATAATATTCGTGTAATGCACTAACATTATCAGTCAGGGAAGGAAGTGGTTCGACACATCCTTCCACATACCAATGGCGTAGTCAAATTGAAATTCTATCCACGTCAAATTTAAACAGAAAGCTTACATATTTATGAGATAGCTTTTCAATTTTGTACATTGCATCTTGTACCTACGTGATAAATTGAACAAAATATCTCATTATTTTTTGATCTCCAATAAAAAATATACAATAGAGACCTGCTGATACTACAAAAATAATATAATTGATTTAAATAAAAACACAATCCTTTGTTGTATTAAAGCTTTCTGAAACACTAAAGTTTTTAAAACGTTAACTCGTAAATGTCTGCCATTGTTTTTTTCTTATTTTGGCAATGACTTCAACCTCTAGCGAGTTCAAAAACATTTGCGCACTTACTTAAAACATTTTCTACCTAAATAATAAATTAACTATGTTTATCTAGAATCGACGACTTTTCTGTACATTTAAATGGAAATCGAATAAAACAATACACGTTTAACTTTTTCAATTTACAGCTTCTTTTCATCATAAATGTTACAACAACCGTTTCATATTTAATATTTATACCATAAACTTATCAGTAAACGAATCAACATGTTTAATAACTTGTTTCTAAGTCCAAATACGTATTGTATATAAACGCCATTATTTATTTGAACCGGTTATGTCTTATTGGAAAACTTGGTGTTAGCGTCGCAAAACGGCGGTATACGTCAGTGAAAATAATTGATCCGGCTCAGATACGCGTCATGTTAACCTTTAATCAGATTGTTATTAGCCCATATTAAGTACTTCACAGCTGGACAAAGGACTGTACAATGCTCTATGTCCTAGAGTCCTATATTCTATGTGTAGAGCTTTTGTAATATGTACCCGCATAATTAAATTAAGAGGCAAATTAATGTGACTTATATTGTTCCTAGTGCAACTAACACACTTATTCTAGTTTGAATTAAGCAGAGGTTGTGCTACTACTAAGTTTGTTGATAATTATAACCGATTAACGATTAACATAACAATAATTGGTAATTTTCTGGTAATTATTTTAAGGCAGAACTTATATTATCCCACGGGAATCTGATACCGGGACGAAAAGTTTTAAAGGTGTTAGTTCTGGCAATCAAATTGTTTGGATATGACTGAGTTTACTAATAGTTGATTCGATTTTTTGAAGGCAGAGTTGATAAAATGCTTAAAAGTACAGAGGTACAGTTGAAAGCACCTCAGACCATTATAGTAATTTTTATTACAAAGAAACTAATTACAACTACATAAGATGCAACTGTTTGCCTTCATATGCCATCGTCTGTAGGTACGTTTACTATAAAAATAAGAGTTTACGTCCGTGTTTTAATTATTTTCCTTAAAACGTACTACGTACTCGGGATAATGTGTCCATTAAATAAAACACAGTTGTTTATCGGTTATTAAACGTACCTAATCGAAGACTTTAAGAACTTATTTTATCTTGTAACCGCGGAGTTCACAACTCAAACAGTGGAAAGGGTTTCATGGACTAGAATTCCGTTAAATGCCATTAATAGTCTACGAAGGACCACAAAATTATAAAGATTCTCTTTCAGAATTACAAAAACAAAGATCACTTACCTATGCCTCAAGAAAGGAACAAAACAATAAAAAACAATAACGAAACAATACCTAATTCTCAAAGTGACGGGAATTTAGATTAACCTGTCAAAATACTAGGTTGTCTCCTGACTCATCCTTTACGAGAAAGTTCTATTAAGATAAAAACTTTTCACATCATTTACCTACATGTGTCTTTGTTGTACTAATAGGTAAGTATGTAGCTAAAGGCTTACATATACCAATGACTTAATACATTTATTACAAAATTTAAACATTAAATATCAAGGTTTTTCCGATATTAATGTGTCAGTTTGTATTTCTAATGGTGCCTAGATTAAAATGAAAAATGAATTGCGAATTAAATACTAAATTCTTGAAGATGTTGACCGTCAAGTGTTCATCTAAAATGCAAATTTTCGATTGTTGCTACTTCCCAATTAGTAAAATTAATTTTTTTTTGCGTATTTGCGCAACATTGATGTTATGAGCACCTTTAGCAAGGTCCCTAATTCTGAAGACGTATTTGTCTGTACAGGAGTTAATGTTGACCAAGGACCAAAAATTGCCAATGCTCCTAATTTTCTTACTCCTCGCGAATTTAATACGATTAATAAAGTAACAAAAGAAAACAGGTGACTTGGCTTTCTTATCTTTTGACGAGGAAAATCAACAAGCTACTTCACCAGTTGACTGTCCTGAATTGTGTAGAAAGAGGTTTCCATCGCTTGAATCACTTTGAAATGTGACTCAATTTCAAACAAAGGTGACTAACATCACCATCATGGTTTTCAAAGAAACCATTGACCTATTAAAGGAACCTTAAAATGTTGTCGGCGAGCTTTAACTTTGTTTTCCCTTAAAGACTTTCAATTGTTTTGTGTTAAGGTAATGTGTTATTGTAACTCTTCTTATCAACACCTTTTGTGTGTATTTTACCACGTGCTAATGCCATAGAATTGAGTAGAAGAAGTAAGCTATTGCTAGAACTATTAGGAAAAATAGATTATGGTAGACTTATTCAGGAGACTGCAGTATAGGGTGTTGGTAATTAGGTAGACTCTACCTAATTACCAAGCGGAATTCTATAGATGTTGGTGAGAGTAGAGATAGTAGAAAATTCTACTGCTACTGTCTTCTTAACAATAATGCTAATGATGGTAATGATATTAATATGCTTCATTATCTTTCTTTCATTGCATTAACAAGAGCGTTCATTTTTGACAATAATTAATTGTATATTTCTAGTAATGCTAGAAACATACATTAAAAATGTGTCCACATTTTAGCTAAACAGCTGGTAATAATATAATAGCAATAGTTTGTATTTTTTGATATGTAAATTATTATTTTAACCATTAACTAACATCAGTCGGTCATAATTGTTATTGTTATTAACTAAAATTTATAGGTAATACTGACCTCAAATGATCGTAAATTAAACTAACATCTGTTGATAGTAATTGTTGTTGACTAATAAAAATAACTAAAATAATTTATAACCAATACAATAACTGACCTCAAATCTTTTATGAAACTATTGTATCCCTTGAGACTCCAAATGAATCTGGGTCTGATCCTTAAGGGGTATCTAATAAGGTGTAAAACGTGACCAACAGGCATTATGAAGCTATAACTGAGGTGAAATCGAACAGAGGCGTACGTGACTGAAATTTTGATATTAATTTGTTAAGCGTATAATCTGCATTAGGAAACTAGGTCAGCTCTTTTATTGCTGATATAGAGATTGTGATTCTAGATAAATTTGTGTAGGTCGCTAAACGAGTTCTACGACCTAGGCCAGTAATGGTGTTATTTAACACGAGGTTTAGGAGAATGACATAATCACACTTTACTCAACTGATTAGAACGTAAGTTGATCCGAGGTTAACATAATATTAAGATTCAGCTGATTAAGATTATCAGCAAGTAAACATAAAGGGGTCAAAACACTATAATTATTGTTATTATCAATTTGCTATCTCGTACTTAGCTCTACTTCCTGAATGTCGGACCTACGCTATATGTTTTAAAACATTGTTCATTGTAATTTTCATTAATGATATCATTGGAATGAATTAGTTGCGGGAAAACTATAAGGATATTGTTTACCTACTTACTATTACAATAATGCTGGGTTTTACAATAATAGTATTTTCCCAAATAATTTAAGTAGGTAGATCTATTTTGGAAAGTTTATAGTAGATTTCCCAAACGTCCTAGGAATATTAAACATAAAGAAAACAAAAATTCGTTAACTTTTTTAATAAACTTACCAATCCTTGTATCCTCGGAAACATATTTATTAATTTTCACTATACACACTTGATCCAAGCAATCACAGTAAACTTACACCGACACACCCACTTCACAATACCAGTTACGAACGGAGTCGCGCAGGGTGCGATATTGGGACCGCAATCATACGTGCGCGCGCGATGGTGTCTCAATCGCTTCTGACTGGTCTGGGTTTACTGCGGCTGCATCGAACGATCCGCTGTGAATCACCCGCGTGGGCGCAGGGGAGTTCTGCCCTTTTATCTTTGTTTATCATTGTAACTATAATTGATTTCAGCAACGCTAATCCGGCTTAGTGCTGTAAATCTGCAATACTTGATACAGATAATGGATCGTTAATCTGATGCGTAGATGTTTCTCGGCTTTAATTTATACTTGATTTAAGTGTTGTAATGCAATAGCACGCTTTTGTATGTTTTATGCATAGGTGATATCTAGATAAAAAAAACAAATATGAAACACGTCTCCGTGTTGATACAACATGATAATATTGAGTAATTATACATTACAGAAAGAATGTGCCAGGAGATTTACTATACGATCTTAGTGTGCTCTTTTTGTTGCTTCATAACCTGCTAATTAAATTACAAAAGCTTGTTTTTACTTTAACACTAAGTTGGCAATAATACAAAACATTTACATGCTAAACGTTCACTGATGTGTCTCCTCAATATAGAGAATATTGCCATTTTTAAGGGTCTACTGTGGCCAAGGAAATGTTTCGACAACCCTACTCCTGTCCTGGCGCCTCAAGACGAGAAGAGCCGAACCCCAATAATGGAAAATGGCTAGGACAGAGAAGAAGAAGATAATAATGATGAATAGATTTAAGCTCCGGGACGAAGAACGCGAATTTCAGATTGACAAATTAATATTGCTTTCACATTAGGTGATTGAGACGAATACTTTAAAATTACAAAGAAAATATTTCATAACAATGAAATCATAACAGAAGTTCGGTAACGTTTGCTTTGCTGTCTCATTTTAGCGACGCTTAAGATGAAATTTAGATGAATCATAGAAAACGGAAGTATATGATGCATCTTAAGATATACTTAGTAATCAAAGAAATTCTCGGGAAACATTCTTTGTTAATTGTGGTGTAATAATAAATAGGCATTATTTACGCATATCAACGTGATAATTATGCATAATATTCTAATATTTTATGTTACTTAGCTACCTACTATTTCTTTCCTTGAGTAGGTACAACAAAAACGTTTCCTTTACGTAATAATATTCTATTATCATTCTTATTAATTTCGATTCGACTATTTGTGGGCTTAGGTTCGTTCGTTTGTTCGTTCGTTTCAGCCGAAAGATGTCCACTGCTGGACAAAGGCCTCCCCCAAGGATTTCCACAAAGATCGGTCCTCCCGCGACCAGGCAACTCCCGCCCGCGACCTTCACCAGATCGTCGGTCCACCTAGTGGGAGGCCTGCCCACGCTGTCTTCCGGCTCGTGGTCGCCACTCAAGAACTTTTCTGCCCCAGCGGCTATCATTGCCACTTGATTTTAGCAATTCTGCGGGTTCTGTCAGTCACTTTGGTTCTCCTACGGATCTCTTCATTTCTGATTTGATCACGCTTAGGCTTAGGTACTGGAAACTAATGACCGTCGTGAATGAACGTTCTCACCTGGATTCATAGTCAGCTCTTCTAAATTTTTTTAAAGTATCTTCAACTTTAAATTGTAACTTATTATTGTTAACATTAGATAGTTGTTCAAAATCTACAATAACCCGGTCATTGCTACCGGGCAAACACTGTTATCTCTTATCAGGGCTTACATGAAAGCAAATATGGCACGTGGTAAACTGACATATTGAGCTGGTTTATTGGTGTACAAGATAAAATGCATGTCGCAATACAATAAAGTATTTAAAACTTTTCAACAATATAATCTTCAATCTATGAGGAAAATCGTAAACGAACTAAAGCCGCTGACACAGCCCAATGTGCTAGGAAGATAAAGTGGTACATTAGACAGGACACACAGCACGCAGAACTGACGACTTCTGATGGGTAGCTCAACTTGTTTCTAGAATAGAAGTCACGTAGGTACCGGCAAGTGTGGGGTGATATCCACCCACATGGTAGATGATCCTATAAAATCTGCAGCAAACCGCTGGATTCAAGCTGCTTCTCACCAATCTGGAATTTTTTGTGAGAAGTCTTTATCAACGGCCGATGGGGCATCTTGTTTAACTTGTTTTTGGAATAGAAGTCACGTAGGTACTGGCAAGTGTAGGGTGGATTATGGATAGATGACCTTATAAAGGTTGCAGGAACTCGCTGGATTCAAGTTGCTTCTCACCAATCTGGAAAATGTTGTGAGAAGTCTTCATCAGCATGTGACTGATGAACATTATGATAATTCTGAACAAATAAATCTCACTTCTATAGGAAAAAAAAATATTCCTACAGTCTTCATGTAAATAATGTTTATCAGGGCACATTTTCAACCTAAATGTTAAGTGGTTTGGGCAGTAATCTTATATCAAAACCAATGGAGGTAGATCGATGAAGGTAGGGGTGAATTTACCTAAAGAAAACTTGCTATAAGAACAGAGTCTAAAGAACTTACAGTAACAACTATTTACTTACTATTAAAAAAATATTATTGTTGTAATAATTACTGTATTGCAAAACCATTATGAGAATAGATTACAAGTGCTTAGTAAGTCCTTGAATTGTAAATAAATGAAAAGAGTCTTAAGAAAGCTTATATCGGTATTTATTGAGCAAATAATGAATCTTTGTCGACATATTAATGCCTTTGTTTGGATTTATTACGTGAAGGTTGTTATTATCATGTTACACGATCACGGTTTCTTTGAACGATCTTTACAATTAATTTCAGACAGTACAAAAGACAAGCAAAGAGCAATTTGAGATTTGAGATTTCTTTTAGGACTTACAATTACCAAGTCAATCTTTTTCATCTGATCAGATCATTACTGGCAGCATACTCGTATATTTTGTTGATCGGGGTCACTTACGGTAAAATCGTTTCATTTTCAATAAATAAGAGATCACTGCTCCTATATTTTAAGACTCTACGTCACTATAAACTCGTGTTACTCGTGTTACGTTAATTTGAAGTAGGTATACTTACTTATTGAATAAAATTGGTAACATCGCCTTGATATTTGACTAACTGTTTAAGTTCCAAAGTCACGCCTGGTATAATCTGGTCTCTATCAAGGCTGTGCTAAAAAGTTAGCTTAATCTCATTGTAGTCTTCATTCATTCTATTTTTCCGACATGTCAGTTAAAATGTACTTATACGAATTTTTCAACGATTTGGTCAAAGCAAACAAATTTAAAATACCTAAATACTATAAAATACCTAATACGTATCCTACTAGGTGGACCGACGATCTGGTAAAGGTCGCGGGAAGAACCTGGATGCGGGCAGCGCAGGACCGTTCGTTATGGAAAACCTTGGGGGACGAGGACTTTGTCCAGCAGTGGACGTTATTTGGCTGAAACGACGACCTAATATGTATAGTAATGTGTTAATTAGTAAAATGGTAGTAAGGCTAATATTACTACTTTTACTAATTAACACATTTCCTTCATAAATATGTTTACAAAGTCTTTAAGAATGGATTTTATGCAACTAATTTCACAATGTAAACTAGTCCTAAATTA
This sequence comes from Ostrinia furnacalis, assembly GCF_004193835.3. Lineage (NCBI taxonomy): Eukaryota > Metazoa > Arthropoda > Insecta > Lepidoptera > Crambidae > Ostrinia > Ostrinia furnacalis. The sequence continues at coordinate 168,773 of NW_021137186.1, read as the reverse complement.
AGTCAAACAAAAACATAATTACCTAAACGTAGTAAAATTAACATCATTATTATTATTGTACTTATACAAATCTATACTAATATTATAAATGCGAAAGTAACTCTGTCTGTCTGTGTCGCTATCAAGCCTAAACTACTGAACCGATTTTGATGAAATTTGGTGTAGAGGTAATTTGAGTCCCGATAAAGGACATATGATAGTTTTTATCCTGGTTTTTTAAACAGGGTCGCGTGCGATATAGTTTTTCTGTCACAGACACAATTCCACGCGGGCGAAGCCACGGGCGGAAAGATAGTTCGTCAATAAATTAGGTTATACTAGCGATAAGCTGGCCCCACAATTTCATAGTATAATAACAATATTGCTAAATGTCTGGTTTGAGCGCACGCGCAGCATTCAAGCACCAGACTTGTGTCACGTAAGCTCACTATGTAGGGGGAGTGGGTTTTGGGGCATTCAATTCAAATGATACCACACCACAAGTGAATTGTTTACACTCCTTTTTGGTATTTGGAAGTTTGGATCTCTTCCAACTTCAAGTGCCTGGTGTTCCTGTGCTGTGACACGTAGTATTTTTCAAAAACATGGCCTTACATAAACTCTCCTAAGAAATATGTATTATGTCTTGTGAGCTAGTCCAGAAAAAGATAGATTTAAGTTACAAGAATACATACAGAAACTCAAGCAGATTTATATCTTATTTACTATGATCAACTTATTTATGGTAATTACATTTTTTGTCGGCCGTTTGGTGTAGTGGTTCAGAACGGACTACTATGCCGAGAGGTCCCGGGTTCTTGAAATGATGAATTTTAATTTCTGTGACGGGTCTGGGTGTGACTATGTATAATATTTATGTATTTAAAAAAAAAGTATATAAGTAGTATATCCGTTAAGCTAGCACCCATAACACAAGCATTAAGTTGCTTACTTTGGGGCTAGCTGGCGCTGTGTGAAATTGTCCAAAGATTATTTATTTATTTGAAAAGTTGAATCAATCTTTATTAATCCATACTTAAAGGGACATCCTGTATAAAGGCATTCTGTCATAGTAGGCGGTTGAGATTGATTCTATAGAGCTATGACTATGAACTATACTTAGTCGTGTAACGTGATTCACCTTCCTCCGAAATACTTACGGTGTCATACCTATATTTTTCACAAATTTTAATATCATTGTACTGTACATCGCTAATTTTGATATATTTTATGCTCCAATTGCAATGTAAGGAAGGTCTTATTAGAAATTTCTTGACATTTATTCCTTTTACTCGTATTTTCTAAGCCCCCGTGACCATTCTTCTCGATCAACACCTCAAGAGAAGTGGGGATGGCTGAAAACCAGCGCCGTCTAGGACATGTAGTCCTTGGCAGCACAAGCTGAGCCACCTCCAGTTGCTTCCACCTTTTTAATATAAGTTTTTTTTGTAATTCCTTTTTTGTAAAGCAAGCAATAAACGATTTTTTTTATTTTTTATTAAAGACATAATGTACTGCGCAAACACTGACCTCTCACTTGCTCTTGGGTAAGGTAATATCTACCACTGATTACGCAATAAACATGGTTTTGTTCCTCAATGCATAATTTACAAGTTGCAAGCAATTAACGAAGAGCACAAGATTTGAGACCGGTGGACCGACGAAATCATAAAGGTAGCAGGAAAGCGCTGGACGCAGGCCGCTACCAACCGGGTAACATGGAAAGCATTGGGGGAGGCCTATGTTCAGCAGTGGACGTCCTATGGCTGAGATGATGATGACAAGATTTGAGCAAATGTTTGTTAAATTTTTTATGTATAATTTTTGGTTCCTGAATTTTTCCGTTTGAAATAACAGTTAAAACTTTTACAATAATAAAAACATAACGACCTTTTCAAGGAAGCCTAGCCTTCAACATTTTTCAAATGTAGAGTTTGAAATTCTTTAAAGGTCAAGCGTTAAGAATTCCCCCAAAGCAGGTGTCCTGTGGCGGTTAGTAAGAATTCTAACTAAATTAATTTTAATATTAAATGAGCTTCGACTATTTTAAGTGTAATAATAGGTATTATTTTTTAGATTGATTATTACGAAATTGGATTACATTTTTAGACAATTATATTATTTTTATGTAACTACCTTATTACAGATGTACCTATTACTATTGAGTTAAACTACTAAACGACTAAACCGGCAAATTGCGGTTATTATCCTCCTACGATAAACTTTGACTTAATACATCACAAACATTGTATTTTATTGCTCGCTTAATCCTTTGCTTAGTTCACAATTTTTGTAAATAATATACGAGTACTACACTATTACCATTGGATATTAAGATAAAATTTTAATGCATATTTGTTTAAATCTTAGGAGATTAAATACTTATTGAATGAACCAATCAATTTCTCAAATCTGTTCATAATACGATTCTCAAATGTTTGCAAATAAATAAATACCTATTTATTACTAATACTTAGAGAATTACTTAAGTCTTCGACGTAGCCTGAAGTGATATTAAATAAGTAACCCTAAATAAATAAATTTCACATCAGTAGATAAAGATCATCATGAAGTAAATACACACATCGCTTTATTTCTTTCTGTGTAAACGTAACTTTATTTACTTAATAAATAAGTCCGTTGTTTTTATACATGTCGTATTTACTACATTATATGATTTATAAGATTTATGTATTGTATTATTGTCTTCATCAATTGAAATGGATTTACTCAGCCAGAAATTAAAGTAAAGCTTACTATAGATTTAACGCTTAACCTGAGACAGTGACTGGGGTATGAAGCGGCACTGGAGGGGTGATTTTGACATAATTATGACGTGACAGCATACCAATCTGAGGGTCTAGACAAAGTGCAAATTATAATCGCAAACCAGTCGAAAAGTGGTCGAAAAGCCTCTTTTTTGTATTTAGTTTTGACGGATTTGATTTTCGATTCGATCAAAAAGTGTGTTTTGTCTAGGGGGGCTGAAGTCTTGCTGATATTGACGTAATAAAAAACCGCTCCCATACTTACCTCAGGTACTGACTCAATTAAGCGCTTCAGTTTTAAAATGTATTTACTATAAGTATACCTACTTTTCTAAGTCCTACTTTCAGCCAGACATCATGAAACCCGGTTTTTAACCATAGGTACACGTGTTTTGCAATGATACCAGCTTCTACTGAAATCCGCAGCTTTTAGTCTTTAGCTGCGATCTTTTTATAATATTTGCCTACATTTTCATATTCATATTATTACCAAATAATATGAGTCTTCAGTTACATCAACCTTATCATTGAAATGTCGCTCGCGTCATACTTAATTATGGGATCGTGACGTCATATCGCACATGCCATAGCGGGGATTCCTCAACCACAACCTACATCACAGACTGATAGTATATTTTGCATGTCAACATCCTGGAAGGAATTCCATATAGTGGACCGTTACGCAGTGAGTCAGGCATATCCGTTAGGTCAAGGCGCTATGATAGTTCTTGGAACAAATGGAGCCACTGTTAGTAGTTGCACCAAAGTGCAATTAAATTGTCCTCACACCATTTTTTATATGAATACTATGAGTAGTAGTTAAAAAACGCGCCTCTCTACCAAGATGAATGATAAAAGATTTTTTATCACACACAACACTAGCTGTGGTTTTGTATCGTTCTTTATTTATAGTATATCAGTAGTGTTGCTGCGGTTAATGTTTGCGGTCATTTACTGCTTAATAGTCTTATAATCAAGATATTTTATACCCACCTCTAAATGTAAGTCTCTAAACTATAGACTAGATTTCAAATGCTGCCTGACGAGAAATTATTTGAGCTACTTAGGTAAGTATTTCTTTACATACACTCTCTTTGTTAAAATCACCTTCTTTATTAGTTATCCATACAAACACGCTCTCAAATGTTTTGAAAAGTAGATCAAGACGAACTTTCATGAATACAACTAAGATAAACATTAACTTTCTCTGAAAACTGAACAAAATACATTTACCTGTTTAAACGAGGTCGTACTGTGAGGTATGACGGATGTGTGAGATGGCTGTGAAAGGCATTGTCTTCGTGATCCTTCAATTTACTTGACAATGTAAGGTATTAGTCACATGGAATTGAGTTTATATTCTAAGTTTTGAACGTTTAGTTTTCATACAAAAGGATGTAATTAGCATCTAAAATGGGGATATTAATCCACTCTACATTGTTAGACGCAAATAAAATTAAAGTTTTTTCTTGAAATTAATGTATCAATACTCGACTACTTTAACCGGTTGGTTAGACTGTCTAGAATCACACTAGCGGAAGTCTAGAATATTTCTAATCGATGCTATGACTTCATTGTGAATATACCTACTTCTAAAACGTCTTGATAATTTATATTTTCCTTTCATGATACTCACAGCAATGCGTCTTTGTGAATTTGCCGCCAAATTACTGTCAGGGGGTTCATTTTTGTCCACAATTTACAGGGCTGGGTCAACACGACATTCAATAAGCAAAATAAGAGAACAAACAAAAAGGGAAGCTTTTTCGTCTCATCCATTAATTTTCTACCTTTTACAGAAATGTGCCATCTTATTTTGTTCTCCGGAATAACTTGTCATAGGCATCCCCAGTGTTTTATTATGATTTTGGTACTTTCTTCCGGCGACTTCCGGGCTCAAATGGATTTGGGCCACTTTTCTCATTTAAGACAGGGCCGTTTCGGGAGATTTATCAGATAATTATTTTTCAAACCCAGACTAATCTTCTGTTGCTTTGATAAAGGTTTACGTTGAAATTACTTCATCAGTTGGACTAAATTATAAAATTTTAATTTTCTATCGTCTTTTTAATAGATCTTTTTTTAGACACTTATGCCCGTTTTCACCATCAATCCCTAATTTTTAAGTGACCCCCATGGTAACAAATAACAGGAATTTTGTTTAATAGGGGTTACTTAAAAATTAGGGATTGATGGTGAAAACGGGCATTAGACAGGTAGACTTAGGCTGAGTTGCACCATCTTATTTTAACTTTGACAACGTCAAAAATCTGTCAAACTTCATACAAAAATCACCGGTTATTGTTATAGTTACGGTCAAAGTTAGGTGGTGCAACTCAGCCTTAGACAGGTAAACTTATTAAAGTCCTATTGATTGAAGGATAGCCTCTAGTTAAAGATGTTATACTTTTCCTCAAGTATCCTTTATTGAGTTAATCAACAACGAAATTAATAATATTGTAATTAAATTTAAAAAGTACAAAAGCCCCATTGAAGCATTCAGCTGACCCTGGATTGGTAACAAAGGCCAAGATGAGTAATCTCGCAAACTTTTCTTGATTACTTTAAGCCGTGATAAAAATAATCCCCTACCCCTAATTTCTTGGGTCAAATGTTAAGAATGAAGAATTCAAATAAAAGGACTTAGAAGATTAAGTCACAAAGATATTTGGTTTATTATACTGAAAGGGAAAAGATAATCCTGAAAAAGATTTAATTGACTATTCGTCTCTCTGACTTACTGTATAAATAAAAGTGAAAAAGATGAATATAGTAATAATTCTTATTACTGGTATATTCTAGAAACTAAACCTATTGTATAGGTGAATCTGGTTCTAGTCCTATTTGTTCAAGGTAAATACATGCAACTGCGATAATGTACCTACGATTGTCGAGTCCGACCTTCCGTAAGGCGAAACCCAAAAACAAATTCCAACAATAATCATTAATAAATTGATTGTAACCATTTACCACCAAGTTCCATCCTCGTTTTTCATCATTATTTGGTGAACCCACTCTAAGCAAAAGAACTTAATTATTAAGTTTACTTGGAGGACTTTAGAGTTAACTAAAACCTATTTAATTATTTCTAAAAAGAATATTCTCTTTGTTCCAGGTCAAACGCTCCATAATGCTCAAGATGGCCGACGCCTGTGCCGACAGCTCCAAACAAACCCGTTTCCACGAGATGCACGTGCAGCGCCATAATAACGTCAGCATTCTCTACGCTGACATCGTCAACTTCACCCCACTGTCTGAAAGGCTCAGCGCTTCAGACCTGGTCAAGACCTTGAACGAGCTGTTTGGACGGTTCGACCAGATTGCCCAGGTATGTTACTAACTGCTGAAAAACGCAAAGTATCTGTATGATTTGTTTCAAGTTGAAGATCTATACTTTCGTATACTGTTTATTAGCGCTTCAGACTTAGTTACGACGTTGAACGAAGTCTTTGGACGGTTCGAACCTAACAGATTGCCCAGTTACTGCTAAAAAATGTATACGTTTGAAATATTTTACTATTTCAACTTAAAGACGTGGTTGAATGCAGGATAAAGCAAAGCAACGTACATACGTAAGTAGTGCGCATCGTAGGCCTGCACTTAGGTGTACGTCGTACAGTCGTAGTTAGTCGTCGTAGGTACTAGTTCCTTTCCTACTACGTTCTAGATTTAGATCCTGGGTTTAATTGATTAATTGTTAGGATTGTATGTATTACTCGTCGTCGTCTGAACGATTGAGCGTTATCAGACATTTAGAAGTCTGTCCTTATTTTTTACATTATAATACGATAGAGACGGTTAAAAGGCACAAAGTATAATTAAATTTACATAAATAGTCATTGCTTAACACAGTTACTTAGCTTAGAAATCCTAAATCTACGATTACCCTACTGAAAAAGATTGATCTTCTAGATAAGTACAATCCATTCATTTTACATAATTTCAGGGTATTTTACTCTCAAGTCTGTAGGATATTACCTAAATATTTTTTGGGACGTTCGAGAACATTAATGTCCGACCTTAATTTTGTCCTAAAGGTTAGAACTGGAATATTTCAATTCAATTCAATTTATTTATTCCAAAAACAAAATACATTGTATAGGAAAATTAGACATTAAAATTCACACAATCAAATTTAATTCGATTATTTTTATAGGGGTCACAGACTTTCTTAATATAATTAATCAACGACATTTCATGGGTCACATGGTCCTTCGATAGATAAACAAAGTCATCAAAGTACTTTTTAAAATCTTATTTACGACCTTTAATTATAATTTTATATGAGTGGATAAGACTCAATTTATTGTAACCTCTGACGTCACTGGTGTCCTATATGCATTGACTATTTGTTAATTTCAACGAACTAACAATCTTTTTTAGCGTAAAAGTGCCTTAGAAGAATTCTTTATAACCCTGTATTTTTAACAAAACATCGTAAATCATCACTGAAACACAAACTTAGTTCAATCCTCACAAACTCGCCTGAAATAATTCCTCCAGTATCGCAGAACATTAAGTTTCAGCTGCAACGTAATAAGAAGTTCTGAAAGTTCATTTCAGGATACAACTTCAGATAACTTCACTAAGTAAATAACTTCCAAGTTTGAGTGAAAACGGACTTAGGTACCTAATTGACTTCGAGCTTAATAGTTTAGCGAGAACTGTAACGCTGGACACAAGTTGCGACCGGAATTAAAATGAAGTTCTAGTGAAATTGTAAGACAAACGATTTTGCAACAATATTTTTAAAACTAAAATGCTGTCAACTGTACAATGAATTTGATATAGTAAATTGTCTGTATGACTATTGCTTTTTGGATGTCATTTTTTGAGGTAAATTTAAAGTTTATTTGACGCTAGGAATTTGCACTTTGTAGGAACTCTAATGTGTAATTTAAGACATAAAATAAATCAGTTAAGAAAAACAAGACACTGCAATTCTAAATTAATAGAAAAACTTACCTAAAGAACAATCACATCGTGTCCCAAGCTTACAAATTAATTAATTGTTCTTGAGCTTAATTGAAAGCTACCACACTATTTAGTGGGGGGGACATAATGTTTACGCGAAGATAAGGATATACAGCACCCAGGGGCTACGAGGTAATCTTTCCTTACGAAAACAAGATCTATGAACGAAAAATCCTTTAATAGTTTTAGGAATTTTGTAGTTCACTAATTATTCACTACTTGGTTTCACGTAATGTCTGCTTGGAATAATTACGTCAAGTAGCTTATTTATTTCTTGGAGCTTCCATGAATTTTAATTATTTTCAGAAACGTTGACATATTTCTTGATTGTTACGAAAAATATAATAACTAGAAGTGAAGCTTTACAAGCTTTCGTTCAACAATGGAAAAATTAAAGTTCATCGAAACGTTTTAGCATGAAAATGTAATTTTTGGCATTCATAATTTTTTCTATAGATCTAAAATATACTTTACTGGAAAGTTTCGTTGACAAACAGAAAAGTATGTTTTTATGAAATTTTTCTTTATAAATATACTTTTACCCACGTATTTCCAATTTTGAAATGGATATCTTTTGCCCACGACTTTTCCTTTTCAATAGAACCATGCGAACTTATCTTCAAAGTTCGTATCTAAGATATAAATCGATTGTCCAAATTCCAATATCTTGAAGCATTGAATTTTATTGACAGAAGTTTCCACACAAGTTTGTCCAGCAGAGAGCGCTAACACTCGATTGGAATTCTGCTGCAGACGTGGTTGGTCCGAATTCGACCCTAAATGTGTTTCGGTAATGCAATCCCCTGAGCTACTACAGCATTGGAGTTACATTGCTTCCAATAGTTTCAATTGTGTTCTGGTAAGTGGATATGCGCAGAATTGACCTCACGATGATTGGAACGTCAAATGGGATTGGTATAAGATTTTAAACGTTCGCGTTCCATTTCAACTAAAATAGTAAGACACGGGTCTTAACGCGACGTTTATTATTGAGTTACATTATGTACTCACGGCTTTATGTTCCATCAGGTCAGATACAGGTCAAGAGCTTCCTCGTTGTGGATTAAAAAAAAACGTCGCGTTAAGATTCGTGTTCTTACTATTTTAGTTGGGATTGGTATGTCCAGAAAAGGTCCTGTGGCTACAAAGAAAGAATATAGGTACCTTTATCTTTTAGATTTTTTCACAGCTTTGTATTTGATTTTCAGAATACTCTCATCTCAGTAATCAGTCAGTTTATTATTCAGTCATTCAAAACTAGAAAGATATTTGTGAAGTAAATTGAATTAACCAATATTAATTGCTGATTAGTGCTGTGATGCTATAATACCTATCATTAAAACAAACAATAGGTAAGCTCAATAATCGATTGTCCTAACATGTCGATAATGTAAAGCATCGATCGATAACACTAAAGGGAAATAATTTTAATAAGAACTTAAGACATTTGGTTTCCAATTTGTGCAACAAGGAATTTAAATGGTTGAAATATCTTGGTATTATAATTTAATTAAAGTTAGTAGCTTTTTGTTACTTGATTGCCCGCGAAACTTTGTTCCTCTCAATCTTGTGCTTAAAGTGCAACAGCTTTTGTTGATATTATTATGAAAGTTCTAAAAGTTATTGGGGCTGTGAGAAAGTGTAGTAAAATTATTCAGAAACTTATTAGATACCTATTTCTCGCTAGGGGATAAGTCGCCAATCAAGTGACAGATTGCAACTTCGATTTCAGATTTTAGTAATTTTATTTATGGAAAATTCGCTTGCCTGGGTATATTGTATAAACAATACTCTCTACAATACTCATCGTTATAATTGATATTAATGCCCGTTTTCACCATCAATGCCTAATTTTTAAGTGGGGTAACACATAACAAACATTTTGTTTTTAAAGGGGTTTCTTAAAAATTAGGGATTGATAGTGAAAACGTGCATTAGGCAGTCACACAACAACTCCTAGTGTGATCTATATTTTCCTGCTAAAATATTAAAAGTATCTAAAATTAAGCAATAAATACAGATATACATATACCAAAGCTGCACCCAGTTGATCAGTATCACAGGAAATTTAAAAAAAAAGTTTAAGGCTCTACAAATTCCATTTTCCTTTTCAAATAACGACATGAACGAAAAGATGTAACAACGCGATAAGAGTAGAGCTCAGTGTGATTTATTGCAAAAATATATCCGCTCTAATAAGTAGATACTAATAGAAGACCAGTGGAGTGTGAACCGTTTGTTATAAAGATGCGACGAACATACAGTAGTCTCTAGATACCTATTTAAAAATGTTTTACTGGTGACCCGCCCCGGCTTTGCACGGCACGGGTGCTACATACATAAAAACCTTCCTCTTGTATCACTCTATCTATAAAAAAAACCACATCAAAATCCATTGCGTAGTTTTAAAGATCTAAGCATACATAGGGACACACAGCGGAAAGCGAATTTTTTATACTGTGTAGTGATGATTGCAGTGATACATTACATAGCAAAGACGAAAATGGCACACGTAAAATAGTTTTAAAATATTGTTTTAAGTTTGTCGTGAGTCCTGTTTAGTGAAGTTCAATTCTATTGATAGACAAACATAATGTGTTTCGTTCGTTCGTTTCAGCCGAAAGACGTCCACTGCTGGACAAAGCTGGATAATGTGTTTATTTAACTTGTATTTAGGTATTTATCAAAATAATTTGTCATGTGTACGATGATGGTAAATCACGTCTTGTGAACGACAGAACTGCAACTGCAACTGTATTGATAAACCAATAAAATATTTTCAATATAGATCACTTGGTAGATATTATGTTTGAACAAACTAATACTTTGAAGCATTTTTTATCACAACAAGCTTAAATATACGTCCTTATTTTATCTAAAAAAGTAAAAGTTGGTTAACTAAAACAACAGACCACGAGGTAGCAATTGGCTTACAGCAGCGTCAATAAGATTATGATGTCTAGAATATTTCTAATCAATTAAATAGAAGCCTATAAAATGAAATTTTGATCATTAAATTGGCCAAAGATTTAAGTTACTTGCGGTACCGTTCGCTTTTAATGTAGGTATCTATTTGTGGAATTGATACTGTGTAGGTAGACTGAAGCTGATTCTGAGATTTTTGATTAAAAGTAAATCAGATATTCATTTTAATAGAAATGTTCCAAACGAAGGCAAGCATAACGTAAACGGTTTACTTAGTACGGAAGGGAGTCGGTATACGAAAAGCTACAGTTTGTATTGAAAGTTTTCACTCTTTCCGTTTACACGAGCTTGCGGCTATCAGCGGAAACTTAACACGGGCGAGTTTTATTTGCAGTAGGGAATGTATGTACAACATGACTGTTGTTTGACCATTACTTTAGGGAAATTTAAACAGTAATAAGCTTTAAGCTCACTTAAGGTTCGTAAATTGCATCTTTAGTAACACTGTTCACAGCTCTGTTCACTTGATCAGAGATACACGATTCGGAAAATTGGATTCCGAATCTTAATAAATCTTGATATTGGCTGAGAGTGGTGAACGTCCTTTGACATTGGTCGGATTAATCAATCGGCAAGAATAAGTAGACGAGATGAATAGAGAATAGATATTTAATAAAAAAAGAAAGTTGATTACGTTGTCACGTGTATGTAAGGGCTATTTATTATAGTGTGAAAGGAAAATCTGCCTTTTATATGAATATCGTATTTATTATATTTTAGGAATCGATCTCGCAATCAATCATACTTAGATTACAGTAAGATTAATGTAATGTTCTGTCTATGAGTAGATGATATTAGTTTTTGCTTCTATTCAGTGAACTAAATGATGTTTCGATCACAGATAAAACCAAAAAGAATCTTCATCTTCTATCTATTTGTTGTAATGAAACACAAAAGCAATGGTTCTGTACATCAAGGAAATTAATAACTATAGGGTCTTACTTCGTATCAGTGTTGAATCAAAATACCTTTTTACGTTACCAATGATAGTAATGATGATATGAAGTCGTAGCCATTATCTGCAGCTGATCCGCCAATAACAAGCAATATTATCCAACATGTGATTTTTGTAAATTCTGCCTGTAAAATAATAAAGGTACCTAAGTACTACCTACTTTAGTATTATGTTAATATCTACTTACTTATCTTCCTGGTATTTCATAAGCTCGTGTTCAAACAGTCCCAGGTGGGTTACTTGTTTTTGCTCTTGCTTGGTATTTGTGTTTTGCAGGTTACCTTACTCTTGAACATAGGTAATTTCTCAAACTATAGCTCAACATCTCTTTTGAATTTCCCTCGTTGCTTCAGTAAGTAGAGTACAATGGTACCTTAATTATAATACTTATAAATCTTACCACATGGTAGTAGCTAATACATGAAAAGGACGAAATCTCACGACTAGAGAGAGTTTCTGCCATGTCTGTGTATGATTGCCACTTGAGATACACTATAATTGTGTAAAAATCAAAATAAAGCTGAACAATATCGAAAGCTAACTGATTTCGATTACTATTGCCTCAAAAATACATGCTCATTATGGTTAAAAACTTGTGGGACCTGCTTCTTCCCATGCTTCACTTTGAGAACTCCTGGCCATAAAGCAACGGCAACACAAACAGAATACGTTTCTTGCAACTTTGCTCTAAGATTTATTAAGGTTTGCTTGCTAATGTTACGGTGGAAATTACTGCGGTGCTGCTGTTGTTTGCTTTATTTGATTAAAAATACGTTTGTTCTAAGAACAATGCAGTTTTTTATGCAGCGAACTAAACTTCTTGAGTATTAGGTCGGAGTTTGCTAAAGGATCTTTTACATGGAAATTAATTTAGAACAACACTACAAAACAAACGCTGATTGAATTAAAATCGTTTTTTTATTTATCTACCAGAAATAAGCAATAAATACTTACTTACTCACCTCTGAAATCTGAAAACTTGTACCTAGTGCATTTATATTCATCCTTCAATACATAAAACCTAAAAGGCATATCAAGTTATGTGTCTGAGCAACCAGGGGCTGGCCGATATTATGCAAAAAAGCTGCTAACTTAATATTATTATAGAACTTTGCACCTACCACTGATGTCACGTCAGCGCAGGATTGATGATAATGTACCCTATTGATAGTTTAAGCTCTACACAGCTCATGATTGATGACACTCGAGGAGCTTCGAAGAAACTTGAAAAGTTATCAATAACTTTACGCGAAGATGTTACAACGAAAAGCTATCTTCTTTTAAATCTGTTTTAAAGGTCTCAAATACAATAACTTAGTCTGAAATGATACTAAAAACATGAATGATGAATGAAATAGCATTTTATAGCATATTGAAGCTTGTAATGGATTATATTAAAATTCAACTACATATTAAAAAGTCTCAATCTATGCTTGAAATTGAATCTTACTTTCAGCGTCGTTACAGAACACGGGCCTAAAATCACCCCAAAAGATAACGTGGTACCCTAAAGAATCAAGTTAACTAATAAAATCATGTTACGGGGCTAATTCCACCTTAGTACGCGAACAACCAACAGGCTGCCATCAAATCGTTGAGATTCGTCGTATAAACGACAGAACGTCACGCTAAACACTGGCATCTTATTTAGTTGTGATAAAGGTGATTTTTAAACGAAAATGTACAGTCTTATGGCCTGTCGTACAAGTGTGGAGTTGAAATAACGAGACACGTCCCATTGCCCCTCGAAAAAGACTAGGCTAGTAAAAAAAACTGAAACTACTACTATAAAAGTAATTTTAAACTGATTTATATTTTCAGACTTTACCTATCCCCTAGGTAAGTCACTGATTTCTACCGTGGCTTCTACAGAATAATGTTCCTTTATAGAAGATGCTCATTTTGGTATTACATAAATATTTTTAGAAAATATAAGTACATTCTGATAGACTAAATAAACTATTTTTCGTTCCAATATTTGTCATCTTATAAATTGCATTTACTTTATGAAGTTACGAATTCCAATTTCTTTTGAGAATCAAGATTTCAGACTGAAATTCTTCATTTTCTTTCCAGACCTTTTAGCGTTCATGGCCGTGTCAAGCGATATCTACCAAGTCAAACAGTCCGCCCTAAAAACGCTGGCTTCTGTCGGACGTGGCTCGCTCAATAGCTTTTGTGCAAGTTGCATCGGTTGATGTGCTTTGTTTTTATACCAAGCGCTTTTCTTTTCTTTGGCTACAGCAGATTTAATTAAGGGAAAGCCCTATTGGTATTTTTCTTACATAATGTATAAAACAACACAAAAGTCAGTAGAGGAGCTACATTTTAGCTCTCTCTTGCTTAATCTATCTAAATATATACAGTGTGTCCGGGTTTGTAGTGATCAAACTTTAAGGGCGTAATCTATGGACAATTTTATCGATGAAAATACTTCAAATTTGGGGCTTGACCCATTTCTCGCAAAATTACGAGGATTTAAGTTTTTAATTTTTAGTTTTCACCTCTTCCTTCAAAAACAAGTGAAAGCGTGGGTAGCTTAACACTAATAAGCAAAAATTTTATATCATGCGATAGCCAATAAAATTATCTATTAGCAGAAGTAGAAAACAGATACAAGTTTCATACATTTTAAGGGAGAAAGGATGGATTTAATTAGAAAAAAACATGACTTTTTTCACTTCTTTTTCAGTTATGTTCCAACACAAGAAAAACCAGGTCGTTAAGGTATGTTTTATTTGCATTGTATTATTAGTATTTGAGCTATTCTACAAAACGAATGTAAATTTATTAGTCTACGTTTATTAGTTTCGACGTAATTGTTGAACAAAGATACCCCTTCCCAGCGGTTTCCATAGCGCACGCGACATGCGAAAATGCACTGCCTGAAAGAATCACACAACCTATTCCGATTACTATGGAAACCGCTGGGAAGGGGTATCTTTGTTCAACAATTACGTCGAAACTAATAGACGTAGACTAATAAATTTACATTCGTTTTGTAGAATAGCTCAAATACTAATAATACAATGCAAATAAAACATACCTTAACGACCCGGTTTTTCTTGTGTTGGAAAATAACTGAAAAAGAAGTGAAAAAAGTCATGTTTTTTTCTAATTAAATCCATTCTTACTCCCTTAAAATGTATGAAACTTGTATCTGTTTTTTACTTTTGCTAATAGATAATTTTATTGGCTATCGCATGATATAAAATATTTGCTTATTAATGTTAAGCTACCCACGCTTTCACTTGTTTTTGAAGGAAGAGGTGAAAACTAAAAATTAAAAACTTAAATCCTTGTAATTTTGCGATAAATGGGTCAAGCCCCAAATTTGAAGTATTTTTATCGATAAAATTGTCCCTAGATTTGGCCCATAAAGTTTGATCACTACATGGCCGGACACACTGTATAACTCAAAGGTGACTGACTGACATAGTGATCTATCAACGCACAGCCCAAACCACTGGACGGATCGGGCTGAAATTTGGCATGCAGGTAGATGTTATGAAGTTGGCATCCGCTAAGAAAGGATTTTACGAAACTCCACCCATAAGGGGTAAAACGGGATCCACGGGTACGAAGTCGCGGGCGGCCGCTACGAGTAGTAAAGTATGTAAAGAAAAGTGTTGACTAAAATAATCATCTCCCAAATATCGTTATTTTAAGACGGATTTTGCAGGATACGAGTATTCAACAGTAGATGTCCTGTGGTTGAAATGATGATGTTGAAAGTATAAAGTTGTGCAATATTGACTTTAAATGAAAACAATATCCGTACCAATATAAGTTGTTGACAGAGTAGTCCGGATGCATCCAATAAATACACACTCAGTCGTGAATGAAGGAGCAAAAGAAAATGGGAGCTTGTAAGATTTTATATCTTCCCTTTCTTTTCTTTTCCAATATTGCCAATGAATAGTAGAGACAATGTTTAGTAAGTTCAGTTCTTGTTTTTTTTGTTCTGTCTTTCAGGATTTTATCACATAGTTCGTATGAAATGAACTGCAAAGATTTTGATTAACATTTTTCATCTTTGGTAGGTAGTTGGAGTAACAAACAAAATAATTACTTTGATCTCATCACTTTCCCCCTTAAATTCACGACCTTTCTATGAAAACTGAACAATTTTTATGACACTTGTGCGATACCTATGCCTATGGTTTATATAGCCTGACCAGGAACATAAAAACCCTGGCATAGAGGCGCTTCAATTGCATTTGATAGTGCAACACTGAGTACAGTCGTACATGTGTTAAATTAATAGGCTAAATTTATGTATCAGGATTCAGGATTACGGGCTAATTTGATATTTTCATAAATGAACGAAAAATATTATTAAAGGTAACCTGGTTTAAATAAATTAAATGAAACCATCAATCGAGCTAGTAGGATTTATTTTATTATTCATCAATAATCAAATTCAGAACTTGAATATTCAACTGCAATGTCTGCTCATGAACGCTTCAAACTCGGTACTTCTTTCCCAATTCCATAAAATTCAAAACGGTTATTGTCAGTTAGGGTCAAAGTTAGGTGGTGCATCTCAGCCTTAGTGTATTTTAATTAAATTTAATACAAATAAGGATGACGAAAATAATCGATAAGTGATCTCACTCGAATATTTCTTATAGTAGGTATACAAGATGTCGAACAAATGGTTACCTACTGAAAAAGTGCTTCATGAGACCTAGCAAACGGCATCAATAATATGTTTAAGAACGAACTGAATCTATTCAAAAAACCTATATTTCCTTAACCTAGCTTTCATACATTTAATACAGTTACAAAGAAACACGAAATCAATGGTTTCTGAGAATTCTGAGTGCCTTAATGCCGTCCCCTTTATCTGTTTATTTAGTATTTATTAATTAGTATCTCTTGATGATATTGTAGCAAGTTAAACCTAAAATCATGTTTTCCGTAAATAATTTAAATAAGAATGCAATTTACGAGTTTGTTGTTTGATTATTATACAGTGTGAGTCACGTTAAAGTGTACATATGAAAATAAATGAAACTAGACCTATTTTTATCGACAAAATAGTTCAAAAATTTTTCGAGATTTTTTTAAAAAAAATTATAGAATTTTTTTTCTTCCAATTACTTATTGTAAAGAAAACGTAATAACTTTTAAACTAAGCAGTATATCCTGATAAAATAAAAACAGTAATAATGCTAAATAACAGGCGATACTAAAAAATACATAAAATGCACAAAAAAGGCCAACAAATAATAAAAAATGATACTGAGAGGCTTAGTTCAAACGATCATAGCAAATGTTGTGATAGGGATAGAGACATGCGATTTTTGGTTTTACAAAGATAATACGATAGAGAATAATACAAAGTAATAAAAACCACCTGTTATAGAAGTATTTTTTGGAGAAATTTATCAAATAACCAAAAAAACACGAATTTAAAAGCAGATTTTTTTCAAAAAGTATCATTTTTTATTATTTGTTGGCCTTTTTTGTGTATTTTATGTATTTTTTTAGTATCGCCTGTTATTTAACATTATTATTGTTTTTATTTTATCACGATATACCGCTTAGTTCAAAAGTTATTACGTTTTCTTTACAATAAGTAATTGGAAGAAAAAAAATTCTATAAAAATTTAAAAAAAATCTCAAAAAAATTTTGGCCTCTTTTTTGTCGATAAAAATAGGTCTAGTTTCACCTGTTTTCATATGTACACTTTAACGTGACTCACTCTGTATATTACTCAATTAAAAATTTAAATTTAATAAATTAACACTTCTAATATGGTAGGTATGGCTGGCGGCATACATTTAGTATGAAATTCGGAAACATTGAATTTTCGCATAGATCCAGTTTATTTCTTTGACCTATTTATTGTTATTGTTTTAAAGAGCTCATGAAGCACTTACAGGAACAGTAAACAGTTTCTCGATATCTTTGTTAATTAAAAATCAAGTGAAATAACTTATCGTTTCCACCCTGTACCTATACTTTTAAAAATAAACTCATTTTATACGTTCATTTGTATATAAGTATCTACAATACAAATACCTAACCAACTTAGTTGACGTTTTATAAAACTATTTGTCTAAGTGTCATCGAGCGACCGCTGGTGGATTTGCCATTTACCTGACCTACCCCTTTATTACTAAACGTTTAATATCAGATGAATAGTTACGCACCAATTTCTTTAATTCAGTCGTCAGTAATTGAACTTTCGGAAAAACATGACGAAGCGTTGTGTGACCATACAGACGCTATTCAACTTTTATTAGTAAGGAAGAGTATATTTTATGTTGGTAGAAACACAATAGCAAAGACTAATGTTTTGACACCCTGTTAAAATTTTTAATAGTCATTCATTTTTTCCTGACCAAACAGATACCATAATAATATATTTTATCTATTCTACCCATATTCTGTAAGTAAAATAATAAAAAGTTTGAAAAGAAAGAAATTACAAGTCCGATTTACCTAAACAAATAAATTAAAAANGGTAGTTGAAACAGACTACAGCTAATTTTCATAGTGGACTGTACTATACGATAAACATGTCAGTCAGTTTGACAACCTTTGTCTGAAACATTATTCAATGAAAATATTGTCCGAACCCTTAGTATTTCTCTTCGACAAATACATTAACACACCGTGAACCACTTTTCTTTCACGACTATAAAAATATTTTAGCAATTTAATTCACAAAATCAATTGCACACATTTAAAATAAAGTTTGTTTACACTTTGACAACAATAGACTGACATGCAAGGTGACATGTCAATGAAGTTTTCAGTTACTGTTGCCATTAAAAGAAATTAGTACCATTAGTTTTCTGCAACATGGCGAGGGTTTTTATGTTCCTGGTCAGGCTATACCATAAAAATGTTAATGATACGACCTACAAAATGTCATACACATCTTATAGGCCTACAATGTATCTACGGTAACTCCCTCGGGGCTGCGGGTGTCTATGGGCGGCGGTAATCACTTACCATCAAGTGATCCGTTTGCTCGTTTGCCTCTTGTCCCATGAAATAAAAGATAGTTCGAACCTATTGGATCTTCGTACATTGTAGCAGTAGTCGATGTTATTTCTCTGTTGCTTATCTAAGGAACTAATACGCTTCAAGTTGCTGACACAACAAACCGTTCTACACTTACGTTTTGGGTACCGTGGAAATAGCTGACTGTTTTACATTGATTGTTCAAATAGCCGGAGTGTGATCCGATTGACAATATAAAGGTTGTGAGGACAAAGGGCATGTCAGTATTATTCTGCAATTTTTGTAAAAATGAAAACACTTTTTTCAGTAAGCAAAAAGTGTGTATCCTCAGTATGAATTTATTAACGTTCAGTTGAGAGATTAAGAGTTCGCAATGTCCGGGGTACGCTAGGTTATGAATTTTACAGAAAAAGCATTTGATTACTATGGATTTCATAGACCTATTTATTAGGACGGTAAATTATGTTTTCTTAGGAAAATAAATCCTATAATGCTCAAACCACCATTAATAATGATGCTATGGCCTTTATACCAAGATGTAAGTTTTCCAAAATTGTAAGAATGAATTTATTGACCATTTTTATAAGATTGTCGTTTCGTCGATTTGCAAGAAGGTTCAAAATTAGGCTATTCCTTTACGTTCTACGCCTTTCATGAAAGCAGGCTTACAAATCTGCCTTCCCAAGTTCCGCGGGGAAGGCACGCAAGTCTATTGTCATTCCCGTAGCTACGGGTATGCCGAACATTTGGGCCTGCAATATAAAAGGCTGATTTGATCCTGGAGGAATTCCACTAAATCTATTAAAATAGCAAGGATTACCTTATTAAAATTTTACGAGTACCGTAGTCTCGATTTATTAAATAAGTAATATCTATTTTAAGTAAAATACTGTGACACTGAAAACACTATGAAACGCCTGTCCTGTAGGCCTAGGATACGCGCCGCGATAAACGGCTATCACGCCTTTTTATCGATTTTGCCCATACATTTTAACGTCGATAAAGTACATCACGGCGCGCATCCTAGCCCGGATAGTGGATTGTCTAAGTACCGGGAAATAATGCCAACCGAGTTTAAACACTGGGAAAATCTATTGTGTTGTTTGTTTTCATATTTTATCAACATTTGAAATGCTTAGTATACTTAGTGCATACTTCATTATGTACGAGTATTATACGCTCTACCAGCTAGATAATTGGTGTCAAACCAACAATTTATTATTATCACATTATATCTTATTACATCATTATTAAGGTGTGTCAACACAAATCGCACACGCTCCTCGTTTTGGGCGACATTAATTGATACGAGCGCAGACCATGTTTTGTCATCGATAGCGTTAATTGGACTTGTTTTTGCGTTGTCTCGTAATTATTTGCTGCGTGTAATGAAAATAGTTTTACCGTAGAAATGCGACAATTTTTTCAAGTAATAAATTGTAATTGATATGTTTTTTGTAGCATATCAAAAATGACGAAGAATATTGTAGGATTTTTGCTAGTCCTATTATGTACCTACTTTCAACATCGAGGTACTGAGTATACATTTCCAAGTTGCTACCTTGACATTGGCAAATGCGCAAGCCGCGCGAGCCATTAAAAAAAACTAACCTCCAAAATTACCTACCTTCCCCTTTCTGTGGATTGAATAGCTTACATATGTAAAACAAACGTCATCATCCCACTGCAGGAGTATAGCTGTCTCTAATTTACCAGAGGTAAATGGAGGATTTGACCTACACTCCCCAATATTCATGCTCGCCAGACGGGTCGAGGAGGTCTGAAGTTTATAAATAATGCGTCACTTCAGCGGGACAAGCCATTACAAAAATTAAAAGTAATGCCAAAGTTAGCTTTCTAACATCACCGCTCTACCAAAACACCTTTTTATCTAGAAAATACGAGTATTTCATAAGATACCCATCAGCGTCCTCATAAATAACCCTTCCCGTCTGCGGTGGTAATTTATTAGCTTGTCACAAACAAGAAACAATTCTATTTCTAATTAAAACGCGGACCGCGCCGGGGCCTTCGGTTGTCAATAGCAGGAATGGAAATGGTTTTACGTGAGCGTTTGAAAGCGCTTCAATGGCTGACGTTTTTAACTTCGAGTTATTTACAAGAATAACTTGCAATTTGAAGGGCGCTACGCTGAATTTGGATAAAAATAGCACCAGGTTGTTTTGTCCCTAAAATGTAAGCATTGTTTCCATACAATTTGAGGACAGAATAAAATACAGGCCGGTGTTACATAAGTGGAAACGGGTTGCGCTTTGACATGTTGTACGAAAGCCTTTATTTTGTGGTAAAAAAGAATGAAACATTATTTTACGTTCTCTTGCTAGGCAAAGTAACGACTAAAATCTTTTTTGATGATATACTTATGAATTACAATATCCGACAAGAACAACTTCAGGAACGAAAATATGTTTTGGTTCATCCCATCAACCATGACTGATTTATGGAGTTACTTCCCAACTCGAAATGCTAAGCGATAAAGACAGACATTAAAATTAGAAAAAACTATGCAATAAAAGCACTGTTACTGAGCATGTAATAGAAGAACACCAAGATCTAGAGTACTCTTATTCGTTGCATCTTTTCGCAGGAAAACCAGTGCATGCGCATCAAGATCCTAGGCGACTGCTACTACTGCGTGTCGGGCCTGCCGGTGTCGCGGCCCAACCACGCCTACAACTGCGTCAACATGGGCCTGCAGATGATCGACGCTATCAGGTAAGATCTCGTTTGTTCCGAACAAATCACACCAAAACGAGTATCAATGTTACTTATTAAGAGGTTATTAAGGGAGAGATTATGTACGACACCAGTTTGGCCAGCGTGGAGCTTAAGGAGTGTAGGGCAAGTCTCTCTGGCCTCTAGTAAATTAGAGAGGATCATCCTTCTGTAGTGGAGACTGAGAGAATGATGATAACACATAATTTTGTCCTCTAAGCTCAACGTAATACCTCCTATAGACTTAAGATTACACTCATCCATCGACGCTAGTACCACAGAATAATAATAAGTACTACGTACAGAAGGTTTACTTCGCGAAAGTATTTAAAAACATGTATGCTCAATGTCATTAACAATATGGTGTAATTTATCTTGTCTCAAGAGTCAAGCACCATTTTGTTGACAAACGTCAGTGATCGGTACTGCGCCGACCGAAGCCATAGGACTGACTTCGGTAAAATGATGTGTGACGTGAGGTGCCAAACTGCAGAAAATGGCGGAGGAAATACATAATTAAGCATGAATTCTCATGAATAATATTAACCACTTATTTACCAGTGTCTTCAGGCAACTTAAAAAAAGTACATTCTATGTTTTTATTATTATTTAGGCAATTAAATACTGCACAGTATTCATTTTCTTTATTTTTTCCATCATACACAAGAATACGCGTGCGTTAAGTCAATGCTATCGAATAGTAATCCTGTAGGGTGCCATCGTGCTTGTTTTGTTTTCGATGTAAACTCGCGGAGATGAACAGGCCTGCTAGTACTATTGATCATTGTTTCTCACCAGGTTCGTCCGCGAAGCGACGGGTTTCAACGTGGACATGCGCATCGGCATCCACACCGGCAACGTGCTGTGTGGCGTGCTGGGCCTGCGCAAGTGGCAGTTCGACGTGTGGAGCGATGACGTCACGCTGGCCAACCACATGGAGTCCGGTGGCATTGCTGGGTAAGTGTTTATGAGCTTCTAAAGCATGGATCTTACTGAAGCGGTAACCGCTTTGCAGAAAGAAGGCTAATATGATGCTACAAGATGCGTGCGATACACGTTATCGCAAAAATCGTCTTTGCGAAACATCAGCACTAGCATCAGCATTGAATTGACATTCGTCGATAATTTGTGCGTCAAGCCTTCACTGGGATCGATTTCTATGTAGCACAACTCAAAGATCACTAAAATTCCCATCCCAGAAATGTTTCCGTGGATTCTGTACTTCATGGTAGCTTCATTTTAGGAATCAGTAACTACCCACTTGGCTTTGCAAAGTAAAAAGACACAAGTTCAATAATTTTATTTGCATCGAACTAAAACGTCTATATTTTCATTTATTTATTTACAGTGCTAGACGCCCCTTAATATTCAGACAAGGTAGAGCGAGTAGCTTCTGTTTGAGGAAAATTTTTCACAATTGCTTTGCTCGAATAGTCAAAACAGTTGTAACGTAGTTATATTTTACAGTCCTAGAATTTCACGAATAACAGTTTCCCTTCCAATGTCTTACTTAATAATATTCCACTTTACAATTCAAATAACCTATCTCCGCTGATCCAATGATCACCTTCTTTTTATTTAAACAGCGCAGTTGAATTTTAAACGAGAATATTCATTCATTTTTTAAATCACGAAAAACAGTACACGCACATTGTACTCCTATTATATGAAACAGCAGACAATCAATTAAAGACTATTCGATGATTAATCGATTGAAGTAAATCGTACAAAATTATCCTAAGGTTGTTCAACTGACTGTATCGAGCAATTCTGGGGCATATTTCATTGTATAACTTGTATCTTCATAATAATTTTGTCAATATTTGATTTTCTGAAGAAAGGCTGAAGAATTCAAGTCTATACCTACGAGTATTTCATTATAATACACGGGTGGAATTTCAGCCAAATACATATTTGTTCGTCTGTAGTTTAATGAAGTGAAGAAATATCTTCATTTATTAAATAACTTTCTTATATTGAAGTTGCTTTTGATCTCTGAAAAGACCTACGATAATTTACTCAGCAAATATACTGCTATTTTTTCAGAAAAACTTAAGTCCCTTATAGGATTACAAATTAGCAGAAAAATGCGAAGGGGAAAGTTAACTTAGCGTAAAGCGAAATGAAGATATTAACTTTTAGAAGTAAATCTGCTAATCCTCTTAGCGAATACTCTCGTTTTCAGTTTCATCGGAGTGTCTGAATGTTTATGATAATATGACGAGATTTTTCATTTTAAACGTTTAAGGTGTTTTAACTTTAGAAATAACGTTTTAATTTACTTTAAATAAATATTTTTTTGTATTGAAAACTTTTAGTTTACATAAAAGCTTTCATGCAATGTAAAATAGACGGTATCTGACAGTTTTCCTATCTGAGAATAATGATAATTTAAATCCTAAAAATATGTTACTTTAACAGCTAAGTATAGACGTCCCATGAATTACGATAAAAAAACAGTTTTTGTTCAACACATATTTTTTCTAACTCTATGATAACTGCATTGAACCACAGTAAAACATAACACGTAAAATCTAATTAATGCTATAGTGGCCCTTAGTACGGGGCTATTTATATTGGGGCTTTGTGCTGACAGAAATAGACAGGGACTTACCGGCCTAAGTCAATTCGGTAATTTTACCCAAAAAGATCAATTATGGTTCACAAGTTGTTGGTAGTATTTTGGACTTCAAAGAAGTTGGATATTTGCCGTTCACTTTTGTTTACATCTTGTAAATATGCATTTGCCTTGCGTCATTTACTTGTTTTATTATTATGTTAACCTTGTTGTTGTTGTCACTATTTTTTATTTTGTTCTTGAGTTGAGTTTGCTGTTTGCTTAGTTGTTATTTACTTGACGTCCAATGTAATTGTTGTTTTTGTTCATGATGATACTATAAATAAAATTCTATTAAAATTATTAAAAAAGAATAGGTACCGGTTACAAAACAGGTACAAAAGTATGATTTGAAATCTGTGCTGTACAAAATTTAATATCAGATTATCATTAACTAGGTAAACATTACTTAAATATTAATCTCCGCTGTCCGACATTGATGGCCCCAAATAGATAGTTTTAAACCTTTTGAAAATATCTTCTTTGAACTACGGCCGCTAAATACTGTCCATAAAAGAGCTTTAGTAAAGCTTTTATCGTGAAAGGGCCGGAAAACAGTGTTACTAGATTAGCTTTCAGCTTTCAGCCCGTGTAGGCTGGAATAGAGTTTGATGCTTCCATTTCATAGTCTATTGACTCAATATTTTGAAAGCATACAGATTGACACTTGTAATCTGATTTTGACACTTTTTAAAAGTTTGAGCTTGATCTCAGTGTTACAAATGGGGCAAATTGAGTTATAGTAGAGCGAGTTGTCTCAACCAATCGATCAACGCTACCAATCGATCAACGTGGAAAGCATTGGGGGAGGCCTATGTTCAGCCGTGGACGTCCTATGGCTGAAATGGTGATGAGTTGTCTCAAATATGATTACTAGTATGTTCACTCACGTTCTAAAGACTTTTGACTAGGTAAATATATCGATAGAACTTTTTCGATAAATTTCTAAAAAAACTTGCGGACTGATCAATTTATTTGTTTTAACTTTGGCTAGCTTGGTTAGTTCGTCAAAAAAGGAAGAATTCGGCGTTGTTATCCCAGATTCATAATGTTAGCAGACTTTCAAACTTTAAATAAACAAGCTCGTTATACCATACTTAGGGATGACTTACTTGGGTAAACTTGTAATCTTACGTTCAATATTATGCAACCTCTTCTTCAGGTGTGAGTTCTTTGATTTTCACTACTGAAGAATAAATATCTAGTTAACATATTTAAGTAATTGTGTTGATTGATGAAATAAACTAAATCGCACTATCAATAAAGCATCCTAATACTCGACCTTTTATAATTGTTCACTTCGTCTATAACTTATAGTAGGATTCTATAAAAACGTTTCCATTCCCAAGTTTCTAGTAAAAATGGAAAAATTATAATCTAGGGGATTTCGATGTTGGTGCTTAGGGTTACCAAAGAAGATGGAAAGCTATTTAAAAGTAATCTAGAAACAATATTTAATTTACCTCTTAACTTCTAGCAGTTGTTTTTTATAATAACAACTGCTAGAAGTTGCTGAATAACAACTGCTATCAAGATAGATGATCAAGTATATTACATTAATAGAACATTGTAAACAGACAATACATAATTAATCATATTTAATAAGAAGACTATCTTCCTTTGGTTGCTTGCACTAATTAATTTGTGCTTGTGGACTTTCGTGACGCGCAAAAAATTTCGTAAGTTTTCATTTTATCGCAGCCTTGAAAAACCCTGACTATCGGAGTTGACAGCCCTATCAGTGATCGTTAATATTTCACCAAAGTTCGCTGGATTTCCGCTGATTGATTGAATTTTTTATATTCAATAACTGGGCTAATCAGCCTGTCGACTGAATTTGATAACTCACTCAACGCCAGTCAATTCTGAGATCGTTTTCTATTTGAATGTACTTAAATAAATAACTTTTAATGGGGTAACTCTTTAATGAAAATTCAAATGCAAAAAAGTATTTTAAGTATCTATAAAGGTTTTTGTCAGAGCACTTAACATGGCCCAATAGAGCTTACCCTATTACCACTTTAAGTCAGCACATCGGCTGTGACTGAAAAGAAGTGTCGGAAGAAACTCGATCATCTTCATTAATTACCATTAGTTTTTGGTTTTAATTCGACATAGGTACCTATTTGTAAATTTTCAGTCAATCTAAAAATACATAATTAAGTAAGCAATAATAAAATGACATAATTTAGCAATAATTAGGAGAGGCTATGTTCAGCAGTGGATGTCCTATTGCTGAAATGATGACGATGATAATATCTATGTAGTTACGAGTAGTATGTTATTTTCTCAGGTCTTGCCTATTTATTTTTCCACTGTCCTGACTAAATTTTAAGTTGTGTTTAACAAACACATCTCAAAACTTTAATGTTTTAGGCGAGTCCACATCACCAAAGCAACGCTGATGCAGCTGGGTGACAGGTTCGAGGTGGAGCCTGGAGACGGCATATCCAGGGAAGGGTATCTGGCCGACCATAAAGTGGAGACGTACCTCATCATTCCGCCTAAGGTAAATACTTTTTTATTTTACTAAGGCTGAGTTGCACCATCTTACTTTAACTTTCATCACCATCATTATCTCGGCCGTAGGACGTCCACTGCTGAACAAAGGCCTCCCCCAATGCTTTCCATGTTGCCCGGTTGGTAGCGGCGTGCGTCCAGCGCCTTCCTGCTACCTTTATGATGGACCGACGCACCTTCCTACTTTAACTTTAACAAACGTCAAAAATCTGTCAAACTCCGTACAAAAACACCATAGTCATACCATGTCATAATTACGATTATGTTATCTTGGTGCAACTCAGCCTAAATACAGAGCCACCATAAGAACGTAAACTGACTGACTGTTCTTAAACCTCTCGTTTCAGCACTGCAACTCGTATATACTTAACTAGAATCTACAGCTTGGTCGTTCATAATGTACTCGTAAAAACCAACAAATGTGTGGTGCTCGGTTGTATTGAAGCTATAAAAGAAAACTGTTGAGATAAAATAATGCAGTTGCAGAAGACTGCTTATCACTTTTATGTAATGCTTTATGACAGTGGGAGCTTTTTTGAGCTTTTTACGAACATTACAACGAGAATAGATGGTATTCATATAGCACTGCATAGTGCCAGCAGTATTTTTAAAGCTGCTTTGATTTTGTAAGGCAAGGCCACATATTAAACATCTTATTATGTATAATCATGAATCTTGTTTAGGCTTTCCATTATAAACACAATCGGCCAATTCCCGGGCTGATTCAATTACTCTTATTACATTCTCGTTTACCTCAATTCCCACCGAAAGTACAAAGGGGTCTCTATTAAGTATAAAGTACAAAGCGTATTTTAATTGGTTTCAAATAAGGCATGATGCGGTTACTGTGGTTATTAAAATATAATTTCATTACGTTCTTTACATGTCGAGTTGTGGGTCATTTTAGCTCAGAGAGGGAAAAAGATAAGTGATTAAAGAGCTCACCATTTAGTATGTATTTGTGTTTTTCAAGCTCAAATATTTATATGCAGCATGCTATAAGGCTAAACTTAGGCATATATGCTATGAAGCCTTAACTTTTTTTCAGGGTTTTAAAAACTATAATTTATGTTATCGAAATCCTAAATTGTTCAATGTTGGTTTTTGTCCTCAAAAATTTTTCATTTTCCAATACTAGTTAGGAATAGGCAGCATTTTGATGATAGCACAGTTTTGCCAGCCTATTCACGATACAGTCATTCAACGCAAGATCCAATCACTGGCACGGATGTCATCAACTCGTATCGCTTGTTTCGGCACGTGTCGCATGATCGAGTGATCGAATGATCGACTGATGGATGTCTCGATTCGGGACTCGAGTTGCGATCGACGCCCCGGGGAAATGAGACGTGATAGATCAGATAGATGAACTTTATTCGTATTTCGACATCGATATTCGGTCTGGATTGAGGTGATTTTGTTTGGGATATTCGTTTCGCTGTGATATGCAAAAATCTGATTTAAATATTGCAAACATTTTACTATGTAGAGCACAGATGCTCGTGTATACCACCGTTTATTGCTTCTATTTCAAAACTTTTTCCTGCTTTCATTCCAATCGTTTTAAATTAACGTTACCCATAGTAATATTATTAAATAATAGCAATTATTTTAAAGACTAAAACTTTTTTCTTATCTCTGACATGTGTTTTGTGTACGCCAATATTATTATTATGTTTATGTATCTAGGTGTATGTCTATTATATTAATATGTATTTTTATGTTATTTATTTTATCTAATGCTATGTAAGTATATTAATTAAACGTCATATTTATTGCACCGCCTTAGTCTCTCTACTCGACCTGTGGTTGACTGGCAGATAATGCCACCTGGCATTAAGTCCGCCACTGTACAATTGTATGTGCAAAAGTGTAAATAAATAAATAAATAAAAATTATTAACCATAGCAAACATTTCTTCTATCAGATTTCTGTAAACACAGATAGGTTCTTTAAAAAACAAGTTCATAAGAAGCTTTTTGTAAGCATGATAATAGATACTACATTCACGGTTCATGTACGCTGTTTGGCAAATGGACGGCGAACTTAATTCGCACGTAAACAAACTGTGGGAACCCACAGGTGGGACCAAGGGCCGCCCACGTGTCTTTGTTTGTGTTATCAATGGGTATTTTCCATCCGCTCTTTTCTATTGATTAATCAGAGCACCTACTTAGTAAAATGCTTATTTATTTAAGAGGGTGATTCAGTATTGTTGATTTACTTGCAATATTACAAAAACATTGAGGGATAGCTTCAGTCTTGCCGATATAGCCTTTTGGTTTTACTGGTAGAGTTTCCTAGGTTAGTTTTAGGCAATTAAAAAGATTTATTTATTAGTTTAGTATGTCAGATAACCATCTGAAACTTCATTTCTGAAACTGATCCTAAGAACTCTATGCATTTTGAATGAAAATGATTAAATCATGTATCGGGAAGGATAAACGTGACTCTATACATAATTTACACAACACCCGTTCACAAACTAGTGTCTAGTTTCAATCAAAGCAAAAAACGGTATCCACTCATAACTATAACAGAAGACTACCTAGTAAAGTGCTTAATTAAAATCATGAAGACGTTAAACGAAAAGGTTATCAATGTATCAAAGTAAAGGGTTTTAATTGGGTTAACATAGATGAAACATCTAACACGGGGCAGGTCAAGGTGATTGATAGGTTATGTTATGACTGAGCTTCAAAGGAGTCTTTTGGTCTCAATACAGCACCTTTATAGCTATGTAATAATGTTATCTACATATTATCTAGGAAGGATTTCATGGGATTCCAATTAAAACTGGGCAGTCTTTATAACCAACTTTTATGAAGTCGGTGCTAATTGTGATAATAATTATGAACTGTATGTTTTCAAGTAAGCAACTCATCCGTATGAGTTACTTGAAAAATCTGATGATCTTTTAATTATAATAGACAGCACGGAATTTAAAAACCTCTGAATTTCATAAATATTTTTGTGGGTTCAATATTAGTCATCCCTGAATAAAATTCAACGATTCAGAAAGTTGAACCAATGCAAAATAGCCTTCAAAATGTCTAAATGCCAAGCTTTAGTTCACTCACCGATTCAATTAAGGGATTTGGTGACGAAGGATTTACATTATTTACAAATTAAGTGCTGAAAACCCTTGAAATAATTGAAAACGGCTTTCAGTGAATGTTTGTATTAACTTCGGCATTTACCACCGTCCTACCACAGCATCTAGTGTTTAGATTGATCCTTGGGGTCTATTGTCTTACTTGAGAGTTGGCGTAGATTCAGACAAAGTGAATGTAAATTTCAGGGTATATTTAGTACTTGATTAGAACTAAGACTAAGGAAACAATTTACGCATAGCTATGCGAACCTGACATCGGTGGTATAAAGATAAAAGTTTATGCCTAGGCGCAGACCACCGACTTTTAGTTGGCCGATAGTTGGGTCGGGCTGTTAATCAGTATGGGAATGTATGAAAGTGCGCACATTACACCGTTTTGGTATCGACCGATCTTCATACAAATTAAAATTGGGCCCAACTATCGGCCAACTAAAAATCGATGGTCTGCACCTAGGTTAGAAGCAAAAATCTTTGAAAGTCCTGTGTCAGATTGATTCGGCGTTGAGAGGTTTGCTAAATCAGAATAAAACCTTATTTGTATATTTTTTTCTTGTAAATGCAATGTTTTAAAGTGTGTTTAGAAATCAAAGCAACACTTATTAAAAGGCAAATATGCAAAGAAAGAAGAACGATAAAATCTAACAAACTTTGTATAAACGCCGTTACGTCTACCTAAACAATGTAGAGTCTAAATGTAGGTGTTACAAAAAACATAATGTATTATGCTATCGGATATACCTTTGGGTCTACTGAATTTGGGATGTTTTACTTAGCCTTCCTCCAATGAAGACAAGTTTGATCGCACTATTAAATTAAGCTTCTGCTAACCTGTAGTTCCCTAGATTACTTTGGGTCTTAATGCTAGATTCTCACCTTTAACACCAAGCAATAAGAACAACACAATACAAACACAGATAGCCTGATGTTTTGTCCCTTGGGGTGCACGAGAAACGCACATAGATTAAGATAATACAATTACAGACGCTCTCGAGGCGTTTTCGTATTTGTTTCTACCTAATCAGGTTAGTAGACATAGCTAAGTTCAAGTCTTCATTATGGAGGTGTAGGTATCAGAAGTTTTTATTAGGGGAGAACAAAGGTACCTCTTTTAGTTCCCTAATTAATTGATCAGCAAATCAGGTTCCAGATTGATTTCCAAACATGAAACCAACAGAACCTACTTATTGGAGCAATTATAATGCTACATTTTCTTGAGCACAAATTAGTACCAACACGTGTAATTAATTAAATAATTGAGTCGTTTGAGAAAATTATTGTTAATTGTTACATTTCTCTAATTAATTGTTTATAGCAGAGTAACGGTTTCCAATTTAAGGTTCCAAGGGTTTCATTAGGTTGAAAATATAAGCTTTTGAACTACTGTTTATTTTATTCTATTGGGTAATGAATTTCTATTATTGTAGGACCTGTGAGCGGGGCCGGCTCAAAGTCCGATGTATTTATTGCACCCAGCTAATTGTTTAATTAAAGTTCAGTATCTAGATTACTATGTTTCGATTTGACTCATGGATTGTAGGAAAGCCGGCGCAATTTATGCAAAGTTACACTCAATAGTGTTTGCTGTTATTTTTTGAAAATTTTTGGGTTCAACATTTGGTATTTTCATTCAACGTTTTTTAATTTACGAAAATCAAAATCAGCTATAGCTCTACCTACTCTACACGGAGGAAGATAAATAAATAATATGTCTATTTCATATAGTAAATACATCAAACCATAACCACCATCGTTTAAATCAAAAGGCATCCATTTGCTGGACAAAGACCTCCTCAAAGAATTTTCTCGAAGATCGGTCCTGCATTGCTTGCAACTAGGAGCTTCCCACGCTTCATCTGATCATCGGTCCATCGAGTGGAAAACCGGGTATTTACGTCAGTAGTCACCATTCGAGAACTTTTCTGCCCTATAGCCATATTTAATCAAATCTAAGAAAATTCCCATTAAATTCCAGAAACCAGGAGTCTCCGACAACGGCCGCCTCTCAGTCTGTACTGTAGACCGCAAAGCCAGCATCGTCTCGTCGATCTACCAGGACGTGTCGCCGACCAAGCACAAGAGCAGCATCAGTCCGGCGCCTTCGCAGCACAGCTTCAACGAGCACGATGCGTTTCCGAAGGTGCTGAGGACGGAGAGCATGAGGACTACGCCGGGAGGTAAATCATTAAATGAAATTAAACATTTTTAGGGAAGAGCCTGGATGCGGGCAGCGCAGGACCGTGCATTGTGGAAAACCTTGGAGGAGGCCTTTGTCCAGCGTCCACTGCTGGTCATTTGGCTGAAACGACCGAACGAATGAAACATTTTTATAACATTAGTCATCACAAGGTGGACAGACGTCCTTATACTTAAAGGCCAATCTGGAAATCAAATGATCAAGATCAAGTCATTTAGTCTCCACTACAGGAGTACGAACACGAAATTGAGCCTACACTAATCACATGTAGGCCAGACAGGTTGAGGAGGCCTGATGTTCTCATTAATGTTCCAAAATAAAAACCATTAAGATGGATTGAATCATTATTATCAACAGCAAGAGTTAAAATTAAATATTATGTGCTCGTATTTCCAACATCTTGTGGAATTCTAAATGAACATTGCCCATACTTTCATAGATGAAACTGAAATACAAAAAGTAAACATTTACTTATCATCACGTTAAAGTGACGTTTAATTTAACATTCCAGAACTCAGTCGCCGTGCCTCAGTGAAGGTGGATGGTGGGAAGACAGTGGCCTTCGAAGGCAATCCTGCCACCAGCCCTGGGGAAGGCATGGGGAACGGCACAGTCGTCACCGTCAAGCCAAAGAGTCGCAGCGGCTCCATCATCGGTGCTATTAGCCCCATTATGGGAACAGGTATTGTATTTAACAAGAACTTCAAAATCCGTCTTTATTCTTCTAACAGAATTAATTACGCGTTACAGACGTTCCATTTAGATGATAATAGTATTAATCTTCACTGTTTGGGCTTTGATGGCGGCAAAATAATAGATTAGATACAGAAGTTTACATCAGGATCAAAAAAATTGGAAACTATTCATGGGCTTTTATAAATACTTTGTGATTCTCTAATAAACAAGTTAAGGAATTAAAAGATACGAATGTATGTATAGACATTATCTTCTATATTTTATTTAGCTCTTGAAATCTTTGGCTAGTCTTAGTTAATATTTATTATTGTCTTTTCTCCAGAAGATTGTTCTGATGAATCAGCGTCACCTTCAACTCCTTCGGATACGTTACAACCGACACTTTTTCTTAGGATGCTAAGTACAATTTCGGTGGAATCTCTAAGTTAGTTTGACAATATTAAACCCGGTTCCCTTTGTATTTTAACTTTCTCAGTATCATCACCATGTAACCCGTGTTGTACTGCATCTCGATAGATTTTCAAATTCATTTGGTTCCCCGAAAGATTCAAAACTGATTCTTTAATCTTATTCTTTATTCTACACGTGTATTGTGTATAGTTCATTTTCCTGCAGTTTCTACTCATTTACTTAGATGTTTACGTTTTGTGAAGTCTTCCGATATCAGTTCTTGTATGTTTTATTATTGTACGTATCTTGAATCTTCCAATACAACTGAAGAGCTGGCATTGTCCTTGAAATATAGCATGAATCTTTGTAAATATTATTCACGTTTGTTCTTATTTAAAAACCTTTTATGATTGTTATCCTTTTCAGCTACCCCTGGGGTGCCAAGCAGGTCTCGCCCTTCGAGCAAAATGACAAAGTATGTCGAATGTTGGGGAGCTGACAAGCCTTTCGCCAATATCACTGATTCCACTCTTGCCAAGAATATTGGGATTTCTGTAAGTTTCCATAATATACCTAATATTGTGTTTGCTTTTATTAAAAACGAAGATTCGTTACAAATTAATTTATCTTGTATTTTTCAGAGCTTAGCCATGATCGAACAAAACTTATTGCCACAAAGAACAACGTGCTGTGAGTGCAGGTAAGTTTTATGTTTTCCTTTCTTTGTTGTTTTAATTGTAACTCAAATTTAATTTCCATTGCATTAGATAATTGTTTCTGGTGAAATCATTGATAACAATTTTTTTATCCCCAACGGGGAAGCTCTTGACCTGAATCTCACCTGATTTCATTTTTCATGATTATTTTCTGGTCCAAATCCTCAATATGCTTGTAGTAATTTCGAAAGGATATTGCTTCTGCAGTGGACACTAAATAATGATCTGATGATGATAATTTATGGATACTGGAACTACTGGATGTTGACCTGATGAATATAATTATGGATTGTTCTTAATTTCCAGCACGACCGCGGAAGGCATGAACCGCGTGACGCTCTGGTTCAAGAACAAGTCTCAAGAACGAGCTTACCGCGCGCAGCCCGACGCACAGTTCAAGTATAACGTCGCGTGCGCAGCCGCGCTCTTCGCGTTACTGGCTACATTGCAGTTGCTGACTGTACACAGGTTGGTAATACTCTTCCGGATTCCAGACTCTAGTACAGGTGGTTAAAAAGCCATATTGGATATGCTAACCGTAACAACCTTATACAGTTCAGCTCTGCTGACTATAGTCTTTTTTTTTNTAAAAAGATTATTAGTAATTTGTTATTACACAAATTACTAATACTCCCGTTAGCCCCTCGTACTAAGCTAAATATGCTTGTGTCACGAGTGAGCTCACCACAATAGTCGAGCGGCGGCGGGGACCGAACCCGCGTTCCCCGGATCACGAGTCGGCCAGTCCGACCCCTTCACCATTCGGCTATCGTGGCATTGAGTCTATAGCTCGACTCAGTGTGGACATCTTAGTTCAAGAACAATATAGCTGCTGACCGTACACAGATAGGTGCTGCTGATTGTACTCACACACACTAGAGCAGCTTAGTAAATAGTTCAAGCCGTATTGCTGCTGCTGACCGGACCCAGGACAGTTTTGTTGACTCCTGGCTATTATACTTCAGAATGGGTAGTTCAAGAGCCATAATGCAGCGTTGACAGTACACAGGTCGGTAGTTTACTAACTCCAGACTCTAGCTATACTCTGGTTTAAGAACAAGTCTCAAGAAAGAGCCTACTGCACTCTTCGCGTTACTGGCTACGTTATAGCTGCTGACCGTACACAGGTTGGTTTTGATTTGAAGCCACAATTAAAATGTGACGTTAATCTTCAAATTTGCCAAATTATTTTTAGATTTTACTCAATAATGTTAATGAAATTCAAGAATCTATTTCATTAATGGACTACAAGAATATCATGTCCGATGATTACTATATATTTTTAAGCTTATTATATGAGCATAAATAATAGATACAGGACCTTGAAATAGAGTCTGCGGAAATTTTTCCGTAAAATGGTAGGCACTGTAAATTAAGCAAAAGAGTTTTAGTATTCATTATAATCCGTTTCATTAATGGTCAACACCAAGGATTGACCTATCTTTCGCAGTTATTAAATAATCTCTGGGTGTTGCTTAAGATAGTAATTCATGCTTCCAAAATCTTAGAAATTCGCACGAAAATGTGAAATGGCTCTTAATCGGCAACTCTCAAAATATTCAAAGCATTGTCTACCAACAGAGTAGACCACGAAAGTATTTTCCTTAAATAATCAAGCTCAACTCTTCTTTCCAGGGGAATAGTTCTATACGCAGCATTCGGGCCGACCTTCATCACGCTGATGGTGTTCGTCTACCTTTCATGGTACGATGGCCGCGTGTTCAGAAGAGGGATGCACCCGCTATCTGACGTGCCTGATGACATATACGCCGACAACTGTACGAAGCCTGGACAGGTTGGTGAGATATATTTTTTTATGCAAGACAAGGCATGCTATTTGACCGCAATCGCACCTGGTGTTAAGTGAGATGCAGTCTAGGATGATACATATCTGCCCTGTAAGTGCCTATTCACTCTCTTGTCCTTACTGCTAAGTGCATACTGTCTGGACCTGTACTTATCCGGACAGGTTTGTGAGCTAAGTTAGACAATGACCTTCATCACTCTGATGGTGTTCGTCTACTTCTCGTGGTACGACCTAAGGGTACGACGGCCGCGTGTTCAGGAGAGGGATGCACCCGCTGTCTGACGTGCCTGATGACATATACGCCGACAACTGTATGAAGCCCGGACAGGTTGGTGAGATAAACATACTACTGTCTGGACAGGTTTGTGAGCTAAGTTTGACAATTACCTTCAACACGCTGATGGTATTCGTCTACCTCTCATCTGCTGTGCCTGATGACATATACGCCGACAACTGTACGAAACCCGGACAGGTTAGTGAGATAATATTACCGTCCGGACCTGTACTTCTCCGGACAGGTTTGTGAGCTAAGTTAGACAATGACCTTCATCACGCTGATGGTATTCGTCTACCTCTCGTGGTACGACGGCCGCGTGTTCAGAAGAGGGATGCACCCGCTATCAGACGTGCCTAATGACATTTACGCAGACAACTGTACGAAGCCCGGACAGGTTAGTGAAATAAGTTTACTGTCTGGACCCTCCGGACAGGTTTGTAAGCTAAGTAAGACAATTACCTTCAACACGCTGATGGTATTCGTCTACCTCTTATCTGATGTGCCTGATGACCTGTACGCCGATAACTGTACGAAGCCCGGACAGGTTAGTGAAATAAGTTTACTGTCCGGACCCTCCAGACAGGTTTGTAAGCTAAGTAAGATAATGACCTTCATCACGCTGATGGTGTTCGTCTACCTCTCGTGGTACGACGGCCGCGTGTTCAGGAGAGGGATGCACCCGCTATCCGACGTGCCTGATGACATATACGCAGACAACTGTACGAAGCCCGGACAGGTTGGTGAGATTTTACTGTCCGGACCTGTACTTCACCGGACAGATTTGTGAGCTAAGTTAGGGCTATATTTCACTGGGACACCATGGCGGCGCAACCAGTCGCCGCTACCAACAAAATGTATGCAGCTTAGCGCAACCAAACGGACACCAGGTGAGTAACTCTCTATAGAGCTGCATACATTTTGTTGGTAGCCGGCGACTGGTTGCGCCGCCATGGTGTCCCGGTGAATTAAAGCCCTTAGACAATTACCTTCGTCACGTTGATGGTATCGTCTACCTTTCGTGGTACGATGTGTTCATGAGAGGGATGCACCCGCTATCAGATGTGCCTGATGACATATACGCAGACAATAGGCTAGTTGCCTAAAAAAATTTTTTTAGTCCGTAATGTTTAATATCAAAAAATATTGGACATGTATAATTTTGTTTGTCAATCTAACAAATAATTACATAGTTATGCTGCGTTGAAGTTGCGCACGACGTCACAACGTGCGGCATTTTTAAGCAAGCGTTGACGTCACGGGCCTCTTCTTATGAACTTTGGGGCGCTTTATCTCTTTAAATTTTCATTAGTTTGAAAAAGTGAAAAATACGTGTAGAGTATTTTTTGATAAGTTAACTGACGGACTAATTAAAACTCTTGCTTTTTGACCCAGGCAACATCCCCATTGTACGAAGTCCGGACAGGTTGGTGAGATAAACTTACTGTCCGAACCTGTACCTATTTCGGAGTGAAAATGAAGTAGTATTTTTAAATGAAACTGTTTAAATCTATTCCAGGTAGTGGCGAGTAATCGTTTCATCAGGCTGACAATGTTCATTGTATCGGTCCTACTCATTGGTGCCTGTGCTGTGATTAATTTGGTGAGTAGTTTGAACTTGATGTAGTAGAATTTTAAGTAGTCGTTACAGTGTTATTCGTAACAAATATTAGTATAACAGTACTTATTATTATTCTGTGGTATTACATAGGAGAACTAGGTAATTTAAAAAAAAATGAATTTCTGTACAAATGTCTATTTTTTTCTTTTTCAGTTTCAACCAACAATGATCGAAGAAATACCCATATCCTTAAGAAATGGCTCAGAACAAGTCAACAGCACATTGATTAGCGTCACGCCAACGTTGTATTTTTCTGAAGTGGATTCAGCTCCTGTAAGTAATTATTCATCATCATGTTCATCATCATCATTATCTTCTGCCATAGGATGTCCACATTTGAATACAGGCCACGGCTTTAGTCCAACCATTCCATACTGTGATACCTTTTGATTTTGTAATATGGACTGTAACTTCGAACTCCTCCTATGTTCATCTGATTAATATCGTTGCGGGTCTAATGACAGTTTTACTTTTCCCCGGGACAAACTTGACCTTCACTGGTTGGGTTTTTATTGGCGGTCAAGCTGTAGATCCTGGCTACACAGGAGTTGCAGCGGTGGGAACGAGAGGTGGGAATATTCCCGTTTTATGAATAACTAGCGGCCGCCCGCGACTTCGTACGCGTCGTGGATCCCGTTTTGCCCCCTTCATTTATCTTACGCGGTTTAGATTTTTTCATACAAATGTTTTTTCCCGCTAACTCCCGTTCCCGTAAGAATTTTGCAAAATCCTGTTGGTGTGGCGTGTAAATAGCCACACCAGGCGGGATCTTAATCGGAAGTCCAAATTACGTTTCCCAAATGATTTTGCCTGCAGAGGAGAAATAGTTGGTCCCACTAACCTCTGAGCCAATCTCGGGTCCCCTTCCGTCAGCTCGACCACTGCTGGCACCGGGACACTCCGGGATGTAGATGGATCGGCTTCACTTCCCCTGCAGGGGGTTCAGGTCACGAGCAATTTGGGCTTTGAATGCGGAGATGCGTTTGCTGCGTATGCGTTGTGCGTTATGATGCGATTTGCGGGAGATAAAAGTGCGGTTTTTTCACTCGCGAAACTGCGAAGATGTGCGATGCGTTTAAGTTCTTACGGTGAAGTGTGTCAAAGCTTGACGTTCAGAAACGCCAAGAATGACCACAGAGATGTGGAAACCAAACAGTTTTCTACCTGTAGACAAAACTATTTGGGAATTAAAAATAAACATAAAACTGCGTACATCTGCGTAACCACCTGTTGTAACTAAACTTTAAGTTTACTAAGGTACCTGCATGCCACATTTCAAGCGTCTAACTTAAGCGGTTTAGATTTTTCATATAAAAGGATTTTCCCGCTAATTCCCGTTCCCGTGGGAATTTCGGGAATTCCTTTCTTAGTGCACCTCTACGGTACCTAAGCTACGTCCCTTCCAAATTTCAAGTGCCTACTTTTATCCGTTTAGGCGTTAATATGTCAGTCAGTTTCTCCTTTTATATATTTAGATGTGTTAAATGTTAAAATTTCAGAGCTACCTGTACAGTTCTGTGATCACGTTGGCGTGTATTTCGGTATTTCTGCGCGTGGGCTTCGTTCTCAAGCTGGTGCTTATGTGCGCGACACTCGCCACTCATATCTCGATGTTCGCTGCTTCGGACCTGTTTGATCATTACCACGGCCTGGGATCGGGCAACGAGTAAGTACTTTGAGATAGGACTTAAATAATGTTTTTCTAGCTGATCATCTTCGTCATCAGGTCACTCAATCTCCACTTCAGGGAGATGATCAACCTCCCTAATGAGGGATATTGAAAATTCGCTTTATACCTGTCCTTATACTTCCCACGCTGGCCAAATGAGTTAGGGAATCCTCTGTTGTTGTGCCGATTTTATCTGTCCATCTAGTTAGATGGACAGATACCCCTGAGTTCAGGGGTGGCCAACTTGATTAGACATATTAAGATCTACTGTTTACTAACGAAACCCTGAGTGATCAAAATCAAATCAAAATCAAAAATATTTATTCAGTTTAGACCACAAGTGGCACTTATGAACGTCAATAGAAAATAATAAAAAAAGAAAAGGTAGCCCTTATGGGGCACTTTACATGTCTCCTTATCTTTTGGGCCCTACCAGCGCTTCGAGATCGAGACAAACACATGGCAAGTGCTAAGAAGAAACGCCGAAACAAACTCAGTCACCACTTACACTTACATACTTCTTGAAATCTTAAATGAAACAGCATAGTTTAGTACACAATCATGAAGTATTTTTTGCGTTGCCACGATCGACTGGACTAATAGTTGCGATCGACCGGTTGGTCACCCCTGATCTAACTGAATATACGAGTATACCAATGGTAGTATCTCATGATTTGTAAGATCTCTCTTATGGATTCAGTCCAGTAATTTATTCATTAACTTAATAAGTATTAATGTGCCGTCAACTTCCAATTTCATTATTTGAGCTAGAGTCTTTCTCCTAAATACTTCACTATTGACCGTTTGAACAATTTAAGATTCTCCATGGTGCCATGGGCAGCCCGAGCAGGCTTAGTACTGGTATTCGTAGCGGCCTTACTGCATGTCATGGATCGCCAGATCGAGTTCACTTCGCGAACTGACTTCCTGTGGAAAGATAAGCTCAAGTTCGAACAGGAGGAGGTGGAAACCATGCGAGGAATCAACAAGGTATGAGATGTTATGTCATACTTTTAGACATTTATTCTGACATGTTTGTACCTACTTTGACTTATCTTAGGACATATCGCAACTCTATCTTGATGAAATCTTTATAAGAGATAACCCATTTTTAATTTACATAACCCTGTAGAATACCTAAAATAAAAATACAGAAGCATAATTTCTTTTCTTGCAGATTCTTTTAGAAAACATCTTACCAGCTCACGTAGCGCAACACTTCTTGACTTCAGTCGCTTCAGAGGTATGTATCGTGTGATAAAACCACCTAACTAAGAACCTGAGAGTTACGGGTTCGATTCCCAGTAGGAGCAAATGTAACGCAGTTTTGAAAGCAGCGT
The DNA here is from genome assembly GCF_004193835.3 of Ostrinia furnacalis. NCBI lineage: Eukaryota > Metazoa > Arthropoda > Insecta > Lepidoptera > Crambidae > Ostrinia > Ostrinia furnacalis. The sequence goes on along the minus strand of NW_021137186.1, from coordinate 128,435 downwards.
CTACTGCTGAATAATGATTTTCAGGACCATGAATAAACCACGGATACTCTCGGCGCACTTAAGGGACTCTTATCTAAAATAAGACGTCAATATTTAGGTGACAATTTATTGCTTGACACAGGTTGTCAATGGTTCACAAAGGTTGTCAAAGGTTAACAGATGTCAAAATACTCCAGGTATATAAAGCCAGGGAAAAAAATCTGGACACCGCGGTACAGCTTTATGCGTCTCAAAGAGCAGTGACCTCTCTCGGCAAATAACACAAACAAGTTTCATGGTAGGTTTATACACTGACCGTTTGGTAGCGGCTTACGGCCAGTGCCTCCCTGCTACCCTTATGAGGTCGTCGGTCCACCTTGATGTTCTATTAACTTGTTTACCCTGATTATCCAGGAGGACTTATACCACGAGCGTTACTCCAGCATCGCAGTGATGTTCGCATCGATTCCCAACTACAAGGAGTTCTACGACGAGACCGACGTCAACAAGCAGGGGCTCGAGTGCCTGCGACTGCTCAACGAGATCATCTGCGACTTCGACAAGGTAATCATCATCAGCCATGTGCATGTCATCATCAACACCACCACCACCATTATAGTCGTAGTCATTATCATCACCTTCGTCTTCTTCATATAAATCATCATCACTGTCGTCATCATCAGTATCTTCTTAAATATCAGCATCAGTACATTTAGTCCCCACTGGAGGAGTTAGCACGACACTCTCGTTATTTACCTGAGGCAACAGAAGGACTTGGTCTACCCTATGTTAGCCAGACTGGTTGGAGATGATGCCTGATGTTTAAATAAATTTTGTTCTTTCGTCGCCATTAATTTCAGCATCAATCTATGAGTATGCCCAAGGAATCCGAAGCCCAGATTCCTAAACTTCTTAAAGACTTTCGTAAGCGAACTTTTGGAAAAGTGAATGATCCATTCACATGAAAATTATTTTTCATTTCAGTTGCTCTTGAAACCAAAGTTCAGCTGCATAGAGAAAATCAAGACGATAGGAAGTACTTACATGATCGCGTCAGGACTGAGGCCCGGGAAAGAGGAACAAATTGTAAGTAAAAAAACACGAGGAACAAATTGTAAGTCAAAAACCACATAGAACATTGGTTCTAAGCCATGTTAAATTATTAAGTATTTAATATCTTTGTCGTATGATTTTAGGACGCAAATCGTAAGGAAGAGCACACAGTAGCCATTTTAGTGGAGTTTGCGATCGCGCTAATGACGATACTGGATCAAATCAACAGGGAATCCTTCCAGAGGTTCAAACTTAGGATAGGTGAGTTATTATTTTTGTAGTGAATAGTCCAACCTCAACAAGGTGTTAAAATATTATTTAAAGAATGAAAACATCATCATAGTCATAGTCGGCCGTTTGGTGTAGTGGTTCGAAACGGACTACTATTCCGGAGGTTGCAGGTTCGATTCCCGCACAGTACAAACATTTGTGTGCATGAACATATTTGTTTGTATTGGACTGGGCGTTTTCTATGTATAATAAGTATGTATTTACAAAAAAAAAAAAAGTATTCAAGTATGTTTATATCCGTTGTCTAGTACCCATAGTACAAGCTTTGCTTAGTTTGGGACTAGAAGCGCAGTGTATAATGTCCAAGGATATTTATTATTTATTATTATTATCACTCTTGCTTTCCTTTACTTTGGTAACATTGTTAAAGATAAGCTAAAGCTGTTTAGAGCTAAAATGCCTTGTTTTACCTAAAATTATAGTCCAGGCTACTAACAGTAACCTATGAAGAACTTTACTGTTCATCAGAAAAAGAGTCCCTCGTTCAGATCCGGCTCGAAGGACCATGTTATTAATGACCATGAGGTCATTGGTCTGACCTACAGGCCAGTGATAATAATATAATAGAATCATTTATTTGGCACACAATACAAGATAATCATACTAAGAACAAAAAGAAACCTTATCTTAATTAAATTAAAATAGGTTTGAGGTCCCTGGCTAGGCTTTAGCCGTGACATGTGTCATGATCGTTCAATCATAGGCGATTATCACACTGCACCGCGCTCCGCCGCGGTACGCGGGACGACAGATTTAATCATTGTATGCAAGTACCTCAGTTTGTATAGAAAACACGCGCGGCACAACACACTGACAACGCGTCTGCGCGCGGGATTTTTTAAATGTAGCCACGCGGACCGCGGCGGAGCGCGGTGCAGTGTGATAATCGCCTTAATGCCATCGGACACCCTCCCAGTTATGTGTGTTCACTATGTATTAGGTCTGAACCATGGGCCGGTGATAGCAGGCGTGGTGGGAGCCCAAAAGCCTCAATACGACATCTGGGGGAACACCGTCAACGTGGCCTCGCGTATGGATTCCACCGGCGTCATGGGCCGCATACAGGTCACCGAGGACACCGCCAAGTGAGACATCATCTATACTAATATTATAAAGCTGAAGAGTTTGTTTGTTTGTTTACTTGAACGCGCTAATCTCAGGAACTACTGGTCCGATTTGAAAAATTCTTTGAGTGTTAGAAAGCTCATTTATCGAGAAAGGCTATATACCATCACAATACGAGTAATAGAAGCAGAGCTACAATGAAAAATGATGCGAAAACGGGTTTTCACGCGTACGAAGTCGCAGGCGCAGCTAGTCCTTTATAAGTGCTTTAATTTTAAGTAGCTGTGGGATGACTCAAACTCTATAACAGTAAGACGGTAAAGGACACCAAATAGGACCAGTTGGACTCCACCAGCGTCATGGGCCGCATATAGGTCACCGAGGACTCCGCCAAGTGAGACATCATCCTTTATAGTGCTTTAACTTTAAGTAGGTAGCTGTGGGATGACTCAAACCCTGTGACAGTAAGACGGTAAAGGACACCAAATAGGACCAGTTGAACTCTACCGGTGTCATGGGCCGCATACATGTCACCGAGGACACCGCCAAGTGAGTCATCGTCCTTTATAGTGCTTTAACTTTAAGTAACTGTGGGATGACTCAAACCCTGTGACAGTAAGACGGTAAAGGACACCAAATAGGATCAGTTGTACTCCACCGCATACAGGTCACCGAGGACACCCCCAAGTGAGTCCTTGCCTTGAATAATGCACTAGGTATAGCGTAGAGACTCCACCGGCGTCATGGGCCGCATACAGGTCACTGAGGACACCGCCAAGTGAGTTATTGTAGAGCACTCGTTCGTTTGTTCGTTTCAGCCAAATGACGTCCACTGCTGGACAAAGGCCTCCTCACGGTTTTCCATAATGAACGGTCCTGCGCTGCCCGCATCCAGGCTCTTCCCGCGACCTTTACCAGATCATCGGTCCACCTAGTAGGAGGCCTGCCCACGCTACGTCTTCCAGCCCGAGAACTTTCCTGCCCCAACGGCCATCGTTTCTACGAGCTATCGAGAAAGAGGTCAATCGTCGAATCCAACTCGGATGGGCAGCGTTCAGGAAGCTTCGCCATATACTCACGTCCGAAATACCTCAGTGTTTCAAGTCAAAAGTCTTTGACCAGTGTGTGTTGCCAGTGATGGTATACGGATCTGAGACGTGGTCGCTTACTATGGGCCTCATAAGAAAACTCAAGGTCACCGTGCGTGATCGAATCAGAAATGAGGAGATCCGCAGGATTGCTAAAATCAAGTGGCAGTGGGCGGGACACATAGCTCGTAGAGACGATGTAGAGAACAAGAATTTGGGTCAGCTATAGCGTAGAGAAGCATACAAGTCACCGAGGACACCGCCAAGTAAGAAATTAAGTGTTTTAATGTAAGACTGACGACGGTTAGCGACACCAATTAGGACCAGTTTAACTCTACTGGTGTCACCTAGGATACCGCCAAGTGAGTCATTGCTCTGTATTATTTGCGACATAAAATTAGCACTGTTACCAGCGCAGCGTCATTACTGGTAAGGGTCAGTCAATAAAGGTAATTGAAAACAGCGCTAAATAAAATTCAAGATATTTTTACTCTTTGATTTCCAAGCCAGTGATTTTGCTCTCTCTTTATAGGTAGGAGCAACTAAAGTTATTAGGTTCCTCAACCACATTTTTAACTCGTCAATCGTAATCAACCTTTTCACATAAAAATAACCCTAAAACCATAATAAACACCCATTTTCTGTCACCAGAGTCCTTATGAACGTGGGATACACCTGCGAGTGCCGCGGTCCCACATACGTGAAGGGCAAGGGCACGCTCACTACGTACTTCGTGAAGACTCCCAACGTCGGCGGCGCGTGAAATTAACTGAGAAGAAATTATCAGGCGCTAAAAAAAATATCAAAAATCAAAATTTTCTTTATTTGTTTAGACTAATTAAATTAGTACTTGCAAATCGTCAAATGCTCTTAAGGAGCCTATACATGTCTCATTCTTTTTTTGCCCTACCAGCGCTTCGAGACAAACATTTGGCAAGTGCTGAGAAGAAGCGCCGCAACAAACTCAGTCACCACTGTCTGCCGGTTTAAAAGCATACTACATAGCCTCCTTTTTCCTTCAAAAAATATAATCGCACCACCCCATCTCTTCCCATGGGTGACTAATTTTTCACCATGAATCCCTAATTTATAAGTGACCCCTATGGTAACACATAACAGGACTTTTTTTTCAAACGGGTCACTTAAAAATTAGGGATTAAATCGGGCATAAGGGATCCAGACTTAGGGGGATGGGCTTGGGCAGCAGTATACACCATGCCATCACACTTCGGTTTGTCAAGCTTACGCCCACCATATTCACAAACATTACTATGGCTGGGTTGCACCATCTTACTTTAACTTTGACAAACGTCAAAAATCTGTCAAATTCCATACAAAAAGCACCGGTTATCGTCATAGTTACCGTTAAAGATAGATGGTGCAACCCACCCTATGAGTCACAGGGTAACACACGAACCAATCACAGTGATCTGTCTAACGCTGTGCGTTCATTTGCTGCTTGAATTAAGCTAGCATCGTTTGTGAACACGGGCGTTAGAGATAAGGCAAAAGGAGCCCCGTCGCAGAAAAAAATAGACACATAAATCTTTATTAATTTATAAAATAAATGTCTAGGTTCGTGAGGCCGTATTAGAACAACCATTAATTTGAATCTATGCTTATGAATAGAATTATACTACAGTAAAACTATTATTTTTATGGTAGGTGTGTAATAAGTGAAATGATATTTTAAAATCTAACCTAACCTAAATCGATCAAAGTCCAAGCGAAGACATAAACAAAAGTATCTTAAATAATAACTTATATCAAATTAAAAGATATAAATACATATCTATTCGATTGAATGATCATGTCAATGAGTGGTCTGAAAAAGTTGCTTCAACTTTTAATAAATAAAACTTAAAAATGTAATAAGTACATATTTTTTTAACAAAGGGCTCGATATTAACATTTTATTCATCACTTTAGTAATAATTTTATTGTGAACTGAAATATTTAGTCAGTATTTTTGTAAATTTTAAATTATTATTAAAACTTTTTCTTATATTTTAACGCTTTGGATCTAGGCCTAATTTTGTGAGAGATAATAATAACAAGCTTATTATTATTTATAAATGAATTTACAGAAGAATCTCTTTGATATCAATGTATGTATAAATAAAAATATATTTTATAATAAAACTATTTTCATTAGAAAATTCGTACATAAATCTGTAGCTGTAACCATTAAAGTGGTTTATGTAGAGAATCTAATATCATAATAAATAATATTTTGCCAAAAATGTTTATAGTTTTTGAAAACGACTATAATATTTAAAAATCTATAGATTTGTCTAGAATAAAAAACAGTGTTTGATATTAATATTCCAGATAAAAAGTAATATATTTATATAAGACTATTAGTCTATTCATTCATTATCTAGGATCGGCAAAATGAAACAATGTGTTGCTCTTGTAAAGTAGTGATATTTTCAACAATATTCTATCATCTACATATTCACACAGAAATTGTTTACGAATCACAACAGAGAAACGACATTTAAAGTTAATTCATCAGCTTGTCGATTCCTTTAAAATTATAATACATTTTCATCTTCTAAAATAATAAAATTTTCACTTTATTAACACCATGTCAGATGTCACATGTCACATGTCACATGTCAACATGAAAAAGAAAAGTAGCTCTGCTCTCTGCCTAATTAAAAAANGTCCCCTCAGTTGTGAATTCGGAATCGCCAGTTGTAATTTTAAAATCGCATCACAGAGTGAAGTAACTAACACCAAAAAACGGCAGAGCGAAGTGATTTCGAATGTTTCAACTGCTACGTTTTGTCACTTGTCTAGGAGGGCTAATTTTAGTCTAAGGGAGGGGAGCTTAGATTACATTACAGGAAACGCACAATATAATAAAAGAAAATAATGTAAGTAGCTGAACCTTTTTGAGTACCATGAAAATTTAACACAATTTAGCCGATTTGTTTATATTCACAATCGTTTCACAATGTCTATGATGAGGCGACCGCAGGAACGTCACTATTCGTGCAATCCTGTCAATGAAGTACGACATTTTCTGGTGCAGATTTTATCGCCATAAATTATGAAACTTGATAGTCATGGATTTGACTGACAGCTGTCCGTCAAATTCCCGCCCCGCACCCCGCATTGTACATATTTTGTTCGCGATGTCTGTTCTATACGTAGTAATATTACTTCAATGATTTTGATTAAATTATTCGTTGTTTGAATACACTTCAGTCATTTTTGTATTAATTATAACGTGATTTGTGATTGATGGATTTCTCAGTTTTTTACAAAAGTGTCAAAAAGACATTTTAAAGACAATAGATTGCAATAGATATTTAAAAATACAATAAAAAGTAAAAAAGTCTCCATCGCCATCGCTAACAAGTGATGTGCATGCGTTACGATAGTTAGTGATGTGTTTAACAGATTGTCGATAAAATAAAATATTCAAAATTAAAAATCAAAATTTTCGGGCATTATTTTTTAACGGATTTGTGTTCAGTATCAGTAATATAGTTACCTCTGTAAATATGGCAAGAATGCAAAGTAACACCCTGTATACGCGTATCTAGTAAAGTGATCTACTAACAGATGTAAGTATCTTTTCGTTGATCGAGACCCTCCAAATCCTCCTATCGTGTCTATTGACACAATTTCAAATGGTTTAGAAGCAGGACCTAAGTGCGACATTAAACCATACTTAACTTGTCCTCTTGTCTTATTTTTTATACATATTTCACACTTTTTGCATAAATCGCTAATATTCTTTGTTAAATTCCTCGCCGTATAAAACTTTCCTATCTTCTTTTGCATTTGTTTAATACCTATATGACACATATCTTCATGAATTTGTTTTATTAACTTCATACTGAATTCTTCCATATTTCCCATTCTGAGTTTATCGTAAATTTGATTAACATACTAGTATACCAATCTAAACATTGTTTTTCAAGTAGATGTTTTAAAATCTCAATTTTCTCCGCATCCTGCAGTATGTCAAAACGTGAGCACTCATTCTCAAATTCACTAATCCATTGGTCAACATTTGAGANTTATTATATTTATGACTTTTAATTGTTCATCTAAATCTTTATTTGCTTCTAAAACTGGGTTTCTGCTTAAACAATCTGCCTCTAAATTTTCTTTTCCAGGAGCATATCTTATCTTAAAATCATATTGTGACAGATAGTAAACTAAGTCCCCCAATTCTTCATCTGTTCTGGATTTAATATTCAGATTCTCTAACGGTTTGTGATCTGAATACACTATGAACGATTTACCTATTAGCCAGTACTGCCAGTATCTTATTGCTTCTTTAATGGCCAAACATTCTAAGTATACAGCCTTTTTTTTCTTTTGTGCCTCATTTAGTTTCTTTGAGAAGTATGCAACAGGCTTTTCTTTCCCGTCTGGCTGTATTTGCTTTAACACCGCTCCGATTCCTTCCAGTGATGCATCTGTATATATGTTTATCGGCAAGTCCTTATCATAGATTTCTAAGATTGGTTGTGAGCACAACAATTTTTTTATCTTCTCAAAAGCACTTTGACAGTCTGCTGTCCAGATGAACTTCTGATTTTTCCTCAGTAAATTATGAAGTGGTTCTAAAATGATCGAGCTGTTCGGTATATATTCTCGATAAAAATTTACTTTTCCTAGAAGTTGCCTGACATTTTTCTGAGTCTTCGGAGTTGGGAAATCCCTTAATGATGCTAGATTGTCTCTTACTGGTCGAACTGTGTTATTTTGTATTATATGCCCCAGATACTTTACGGAATTTGTAGCAAACTTACATTTCGTAAATTTAAGTCTGAAACCTTCTTTTTTAATCGCATCTAACAACTGTGATAAATGTTTTATATGTTCAGAATAGGATTTTGAATAAACCAAGATGTCATCTATGAAATTGACAGTAAAATCTGTCAATTTATACTTCCTTAGTATATTACTTAATACCCTTTGAAATATCGCTNTCTGTATATATATTTATCGGCAAGTCCTTATCATAGATTTCTAAGATTGGTTGTGAGCACAACAATTTTTTTATCTTCTCAAAAGCACTTTGACAGTCTGCTGTCCAGATGAACTTCTGATTTTTCCTCAGTAAATTATGAAGTGGTTCTAAAATGATCGAGCTGTTCGGTATATATTCTCGATAAAAATTTACTTTTCCTAGAAGTTGCCTGACATTTTTCTGAGTCTTCGGAGTTGGGAAAAGTTAATTCATCAGCTTGTCGATTCCTTTAAAATTATTATACATTTTCATCTTCTAAAATAATAAAATTTTCACTTTAATAACACCATGTCAGATGTCACATGTCACATGTCAACATGAAAAAGAAAAGTAGCTCTGCTCTCTGCCTAATTAAAAAAACAACTAAAGAGGATTTATTCTCTTATAAATATTAAAAGGCAAACTTGATATAAATATCATCAAATTAACAAAATTAAAGATCAATAACTAAAAAAGAGGATCAAATATTATTTTTGTTTACCAAATATTAAAAGAGTATGTTAAACATAAATATTATGTTTCCTTAAATGAAGATCATTAATAATTTATCCGTAGATCAACTAATATAGACCCAATAATTAATATAAAGATAAAATATAATAAAATACATCATTTATTTTTAAAAGTGCACATACAAAAAAGATCAATTAGTTTTTAGAGGATCAAATAATATTGTCCCATATTAAAACCGTCGTTCGTTCGTTCGTTTCAGCCGAAAGACGTCCACTGCTGGACAAAGGCCTCCCCCAAGGTTTTCCACAAAGACCTTTAACCATCATTTTGTTAGTATCTAATCTCAAACGTAACTCATATCCTTTGTAAAACTAGTGATATGTTTTTAAATTGGCTCCAGATTATTCCGCCGTCAGGGGCACCCCGGCCGATGATTGATGATCCCAAATTGCTTGGCTCTGGCTACTACGAGTTTTAGGACCTGCCTCTTACATGACCCTTGGTTTAAGTTTAAAGCGATGAGATTGAAACAATAGAGGTCCTCCAAAAGTTTTCATTAAGCACGCCCTGGGTGAGATTGTTATGAAGAGCAAGCCGTTTAAAAAATATTTCAAGTAAACGGAATTTGGAGGAGGCCTTTGTCCAAGTGGACGTCATTTGACTGAAACGAACGAACGTACGGAAAAAAATAGGCTTTGTTTTTGATTCAAATTCTCTAATGTATGCCCTTTTTAGGGCACTTACGTGTATACTTGTCCCAAATATCGACGATAGCTAAACGGTGGACTGGCCGACTCGAGATCAGAGGAACGCGGGTTCGAAATCCGCCGCTCGACTATTGTGGTGAACCCACTCGTTACATAAGCATATTTAGCTTACCACGAGGTGTTAATGGGATTTAAAAAAATATCATCATCATCATCATCTCAGCCATAGGACGTCCACTGCTGAACATAGGCCTCCCTCAATGCTTTCCATGTTACCCGGTTGGTAGCGGCCTGCGTCCAGCGCTTTCCCGCTACCTTTACGATGTCGTCGTAAAAAATATACGCTGTGTGATCTCACCTGCACCACAACCCTATCTGCTCTCTCGCCATGCCTCCTTCAATTTGCATGTAATCATTCGAATGGTAAACGAATATTGTGCCGCTCCATTCGATTAGTCAGCTGACGGTGAAGTGGAGTCAACGAAATTGTTAGTTCAAGTGTGCAAGTGTTCTAGGCTTTGCGATGTTGCAAGTCTATTTGTGGTTAATTTAGGTTTGAAAACTGATTAACTGTCTTGGAATTTATATAATTTACACTTAGAAATGTTTCAATTTAGTAATCAATGGCTAAGAAGCTGCTCAGATGGCGAGAGCAGTCGTCCGGAAAGCGAAAGGTCGTGGGTTGGGCTCCCACCCACCTTAGGCAATTCGATTTTTTTCCAATTATTTAAAACTTTGGGTCCTTGCTCCAAAACCATGCTTTTTTAAAAACCAAAGCCTTCATCGTGCTTTGAAATTAATTGAGCCTTGAGATTATTCTGGAATAGGTACGTACCTACTTTAGTTGTCTTCATAGGGCTTCTTTAAAATACAAACCTTGTCCTGAAAATTATGAATATAATAATCCCTTTTGTTTAACCGTCGACTGCTGTAAATTGCTTCTATTACACATCTACCAAAGAGTTCAAGTTGATGTGACGTTAGTAAGTTTTTTTTAAAGTCCCGCTAATCCCTCGTGGTAAGCTAAATAATATGCTTGTGTTCACTCTCGCCTTAAAATGGCCCGGATTATAGTCTTCGGAAAAGAAAGCAGCAGGCTGCGAATTCCAGTGAAGTTTTATAAGCTGTCAAAAGAATTAAATAAATAAAATACAACAAGGAAATATTCACAAAAATATTTCATTAATTATTTCCGTATTTTCACAAACATCCGACAATTATTGGACAAGGGATTACGTAAACGGTTTCATCACAAATTACTGAAGGAGTTTTCACAGCGACAACTCAAATATTTTGTTCTGGAATCCGATAATTCAATTAATTACATGCTGCTCTCTAAAATAGTGTTGGGAAATATTATCGATATCGATAGTGGTGACGGTAACTGTAGCGGACAGCCGCTCGAGCGTGCGGAAATAAGATATTACCATCGGTTCAAAATAAAGGTGTATCTCTGCATTAAAATGCCCTGACGGCTATCAAAAACTTCAAACTAGAAAACAAAAGGTAACAAAAAGAGTAAAAAAGAATAAAAACATAAACAATATCAAAAAGAGGTTGGTCCACCTATCGGTTCCCAACAGTAACCAAAGCTGTAAATTTCAAAATTTTCATTTTCATGCATTTCAATTCAACTAAATTGATATTAAATTAAATCAAAATTTCTTTATTCGCACGCATAAGTTCAGATATAAACTGCGCAACTAGGGCTTTGTGCATAACTTTAGTTTTTTGTCACTTAACCAAATACTCCCATAGCTATCAAGACCTTTTTTACGATAGTGAAGCCGTGATAATGCATTGGTATGATCTCAACCTATTTGTGCCCGCCATATTTGTACCACATGAAGCAATAAAGATATTATGATATGATATAATATTTTTAAATAACACTCGATAGAAAAACATCGACTACCCTACAACATTACTCGTTGATTTGAGTGATTCGTTGAAACAGCTCTGGATTTTAATAAATTCGATCACACTGGTCCAAGTTCGATTGGTAGGTAAAGAATAATTTTCCGATTTAATTAAACCCTGTTTACTGTTTTAATCGGAATTACTAAGCCCTGATTAAGAGATTCCGGGATTGAATTGTAGGGTATTTGTCTAACGTAATTGATAAAATATTTGTTAAACTTGTATACATTTATATTATCATCAGCAATTGGTAATACTTCGTTCTTCTTCTTTTTCAATTTCTTTTAATCAAAAATTTCCATTACTAAAATAAAAAACATGATAATCTTTCATGTGATATAGAAATAACCCTACAAAAATTAAAATTATTTCAAGACTTTTTCTTAGTGAGTTGTTTTTTTGTAAGTTCTTTTGGACTATCCAAAAAACTTTTGAACTTTAATAACGTCTCTGCCTCGGAAAAATAACTTGGAACTGTACTAATGAAAATTTAGGAAAACTATTTGATTAAAAACATACGTTATTATTTAGTACTCGTTGTAGGATTTTTACTAAAAGTAGAAACGTAACCTATTTTATATAGGTTAAAAATGATTTCAGAATAACCAAAACCTTATTCAGCCAGTATTTTACATGAAAACCGGGACAGGACCGCAATCTCCCATTCAAAAATTTAAATTCTATTTTAATTTTTCATATTTCACGCGGTAGAGTTTGTGTGAAGGTCCTTTTGTTCCCGCGTCCCGCGTATGGGATCCCTGGGGGGGGTGCGCCAAAGTTCACCTAAATTTTCAACTCCGAAAATTGGAAGTCCGAAAATGTTCTTCCTAAAATTTTTCATCCTAACAATCACAATTCCTAACTACTCTGTCTCTAATTTTCATAATTCCGAATCATTCAACTTCATAATGTCATTAGCAATAAACATCTATTATACTTTTATTTGTTCTCCTAGATTTTCTCAACATAACCATGTTTTACACTATTATTCAAAGTCCTATCTTTTTTGTTTAGATTTCTTTCTTTGACGATATATTAAAGTTCCAGAAACGAATCGGTCCTATTCATAATTATTGGTTTAGGTTAGGTTAGAACTGTGACCACAACGCACGAGCCGAGCGAGCGAAGTCAGAGTCCCGCTCCAGTCATTCAGTCAAGTTCCAGAAACGAATCGGTCCTATTCATAATTATTGGTTTAGGTTAGGTTAGAACTGTGGCCTTACGTTTCATTCGCGAAGAACGTACTTCTGAATATCTTTATTTTTATTGTTGTCAAACCTTTTGTGTCTTTAACACCATTAATTGTTAATAGCTTGGCACTCTTTCTACTACTCTTTCTACCATTTCCTCCTTCTTTTATCTTTAAAAATTTTGAATTAATCAAAGAAATGTTAGAGCCCGAATCGTATATGCCAAATATATCAATTTTTCCTTCTACTGTCAGTTTGACTTTAATTAATGGTGTTATTATTCGTTTTTTTGTTCGTCACTTAACTCCACATCTAATACGGTATTATTGACATTCTTATTAGGGTTTCTTTTGTTCTCATAATCACCAGTCTGTCTAAACCAGCATCTCTCTTCCGAGTGGAAACGGCTACCTTTATTCAGTTTTTCACAAATTTTGCAAGGTTTTTTATCATCTTTTCCTTTACTAACGATCGTGTTTTTCTTGGGTTTATTGTAGTCATTTTTACTTGTATACTCATGTTTCCCAATCTCATTGTAAAGGCTTGAAGTTGATGTTATTGATCCCTTATCCATCTTGTTTATTACATAATCTGGTAAACCCATAACAATAAGGTTTATCATAGTTTGTGTGTCAATATCTTTGTTCACTTCCAGTAACAACCTCTCTTTTTTTGTAGCATATTCGAGAAATGAACCTCCTTGGAACTTGAATGTAAATGCATATTTTACTTGTGACCAACCTTTATTTCCGTATGTCTCACATAAATTATTCTTCCATATTTCCCATTCTGAGTTTATCGTAAATTTGATTAACATACTAGTATACCAATCTAAACATTGTTTTTCAAGTAGATGTTTTAAAATCTCAATTTTCTCCGCATCCTGCAGTATGTCAAAACGTGAGCACTCATTCTCAAATTCACTAATCCATTGGTCAACATTTGAGGTTTTTCCCGAAAATTTCTCAAGTAAAAATCTTTCGGCTGTTTTTCCTAGATTTTTATTTCCAGTTTCCGTGTTATCATTATCCAAAATTTTGGTCACATTCGTGATTTCATCTAGGTATTGATCACTGAATTGTACGTTTTCACCTTCATCTAGATATATTTTCCTTAATTCCATTGTTAACGGGATCCATATTTTCCGCATTTGATGTCTTTTCTTTAGCGAATTTTTGACTTTTGTATAGACGTCAGTACTCGTTATGCCTGTATGTTTACTCGCAGGTTTCAGGTCGTCGGGTATATCAAATCTGCGTCCATCGGGTGTCTCGATAGAAGTCACACATATCACATTCGTTTTACCATCAGATGCCGCCAATACCGTGAACGTGAATCGTAATTTTTCCATTTTTCTTGACTAAAAATGTCGTTTTATAAGACTATTAGTCTATTCATTCATTATCTAGGATCGGCAAAATGAAACAATGTGTTGCTCTTGTAAAGTAGTGATATTTTCAAATTCATAATTATTGGTTTAGGTTAGGTTGGAACTGTGACCACAACGCACGAGTCGAGCGAGCGAAGCCAGAGTCCCGCTCCAGTCATTCAGTCAAGTTCCAGAAACGAATCGGTCCTATTCATTATTATTGGTTTAGGTTAGGTTAGAACTGTGGCCTTACGTTTCATTCGCGAAGAACGTACTTCTGCACGTAGTATTTATTAATATTCTATGGTATGAGTGAAAATATTATGGTAATATTTAGGGATAAAAGTGTTATGATAAAAAACAGTAGGAGTTTAAATATATTTACATAAATGATATTATTAATTACAATTTTCGGAAACATGAGTGTTATGAACATCGCCGGTAGCACTGCAAATAGTATGAATGAAAACTTTAGGATGAAAAATTTTAGGAAGAGTGATCATTCGGATTTAAAATCGTTAGGAAGAACAATTTCGGGTAAATAACTTTAGGTGAGCCAATATGGACCCCCCTGGGGGAAATAAATTTTCCCTTAAAATTTAAAGTTTTCACGCCACTTTCAACTTTACCCCCATCATCATATGGCGTTGGATAAAAATTCCCAACGTCCGAACGCACTCACGAGAAAATGAGCGGCTGCTGGTTTTTCCACTTTGGTACCATTGCTTTGTTCCGATAGTATTTTTGGGGAATGGAAATTTCACGCTAAGTTTTCATATTAGAGCCACTCTTTAGAACTCTTTGTTGACAATTTTTTTTCTATTTAAAATTGATGTTCAAAATAGGTCTTACATATTTACTTGTTTACCTATGTGCTTAATGGAATCCCAGCTTATTACTTTTTCAACTAAAGTTATTATGATGTACAATTTAAAAATAATTATGTATTACCAAAAATGGAAAGCAGGGGGAGGCCTATGTTCAGCAGTGGACGTCCTATGGCTGAGATGATGATGGTGATGATGATGATGTATTGCCATACCAAGTTTTTGTCACAAAAGCCTCGATAGAAAAACCATAATAAGGTACTTGATACAAATAAGGCCTACCTACCTTTAAATGCTTATATTTCAATAAATATTAGCGCCAGTCAACAAAAACAAGATTAATTAACTTCTTTCATCCTTTAATTTTAGCAATATTACAAAAAATAACACAATTTTTAACTAAATCTATTCAAAATAAGCAAATTACGAAACCACTGATTTTGGCTTTAATAAATCACCTACACGGAATAAGGCCTATACGATTCAAATGCCTGTTTACCTTAAAATTGAGGTTGTATTAAACAAAATGCGGTCTTATAATATTAAACACGTCGATTTGTTTGCGCTATCAAAATTTTACATACCAAGTAAACAGAAATATACTGTATATGTCTAGATAAACTTAAATTCCACTTATTAAGAATAATACATAAATTATAGATAAAATTAAATATTCATAGTAACAAAGTAATGATTCCTTACTTAAATTATCAAAAAAAATATCAAAAACAAACAATATAATTTTTTTGTATAGGGCTTATTAAAACACCGTGTTCGAATAAGGCCTACACATAAAACCTTTTTAATAAATCAGTTTAGGAACATCATTTTAGTCTTGAATTTTTGTAAACAAAATGAGATCTCAATTTTTGTTAGAACCAGGGCATAAAAAGGCTTCTGAATCATCTTTACGAACTCTTACACAATCTTTGTGATACCACCAAATGCAGTCCTTTATGTTCGCATATCTGCTACATTGTCTTCGAGACAGGCATGATAATACCAGCTTTTATTCTCCTTTCCTTTAGAATTATACATACGGCTTTTTTTTCTTATTTTTGATTGGTTTTGTATTTTGTTTCCTTTTTTTACAGGTTTTGTAATTTTTTTCGACTCTGTTTTCTTTTTATTTTCTGTGCTGTTAGTAACATTCTTATTAGATAAATATTTAGTTACTCTTTGACTCTTTAAGTTTAATTCAAATTTGTCCGTAATCAGGTGTTGACATAAGTATCTAATATGGCCTACCATGCTGAAAATATTCTGCATGATTTAAATTTACATATTCTTGAATAACTTTCGCGTAATCTTCCTTTAATTCTTGTTTCTTCTGTAATTGCCTTTCAAGCTGTAAAAATCTTCTCAATGCTATCTCTTTGCTGTTACCATCTAATGATTTCTGAACGTCTGCTTTAAATGGTAAGTTTACTATGTATCTACCGATTTCATTTCTTTTGTATGTTTTCTCGTATATGTCTTCGCATTGTTTTTCTTCTTGTGTAAGCTTTCTTCCTCTTCCAGTATCTAATTCCCACATTGCGCTGAGCATTTCATTAAAATCAACCTGGTGATGCATTACAAGCAGTGACGGCGTTTCAGGTTCTCTCTCACCTATTTTGCCAAACAAAATCCAGCCAAGATCAGTCTTTTGAGCACATTATATAAGACTATTAGTCTATTCATTCATTATCTAGGATCGGCAAAATGAAACAATGTGTTGCTCTTGTAAAGTAGTGATATTTTCAACAATATTCTATCATCTACATATTCACACAGAAATTGTTTACGAATCACAACAGAGAAACGACATTTAAAGTTAATTCATCAGCTTGTCGATTCCTTTAAAATTATAATACATTTTCATCTTCTAAAATAATAAAATTTTCACTTTATTAACACCATGTCAGATGTCACATGTCACATGTCACATGTCAACATGAAAAAGAAAAGTAGCTCTGCTCTCTGCCTAATTAAAAAAAACAACTAAAGAGGATTTATTCTCTTATATTTATATGACTGTATGTTACATAGCATTAGTTTAAAAATATCGCTGGAACTAGAGTGTAAAATATTATCATGTTTCCTATTGTAAGATTAAATAATTATTGTCTTGTAAATATTTTCATTAGCATTATTTTTAATTAATTTAAATAGCTTGCATAACAAAATGTGTGATATCCCTGAGATTTATTTTGAATATGACAAAAATGCATGACTTGATTGTAGTTTCGTAATCATTTGCATTTAATAATAATAGGTTAAGATTATTATTTTTTGTAATTAAAGTTAATAAAAGTTTATGCAGTTTGGTAGTTGTTGGTGCTAAATTATTACTAGNTTTAAAGACAGTAAAATTTAAAATTCATGTCAAGGGTGTACAACCTAAGTCGTAGTCATTATCATCAGTGTTCTTCAGTGGTTTTTTCCTCTCGCTAGAGGGCGGTGGGCATCTCTTCTAGAGCAACGGTGCTATGAATACCCAAAAAATTACCGGTGATTGATTTCCGATGTTTGATTATTTAAGAATGAAATGTTTTTTGGTTTTTAATAGTGAACATTTAGAGAAACGTATAACTTGACTTAAATATGTAAAAAAATTAGTTAGAAAAAAAAATGTAAAATATGTTAAAAAATTAGTTTTAATTTAATATGACATTTGTCGATATGTCCCAACACTAACATTTTTGTAACTCGAGATAACCTTGTAGAGACGTCGTTAATACTCTAGCTTGATTTTTATAATTTCGAATTACTACTTATTGGTGTAATTTAACGCTGCATTTACACGAAATTAACATTTTTATTGGAAGCACTGTCGTCGAAAATATTGTTTGTAGGTCAGACGTGAATTATTTCTTGTCCGCCAATATTTAGCTCTCATTGATCGCTACTACAAAGTTATGTCGTTACTTTTGATGGCAGCTGTCATTCTAATCAAGCTATATTGGATAGACTATAATTATTATAAACAGATGCATGTATATCCCACCAATTCTCAGAACTAGTTGTTAGATAACCGAAGAAATTAACTCAAATCAATAATAGATTTCAGATAAAAATAAATAGAATTTAATAAAAAATGAAATGCTCGTTGTCGTTTCGAATTTATTATGATCCGAAATGTTTATTATTAATAATAAAACGATATTATTTATTTATAAATAACTTAGTTATTTAGCCAAATATAATAATATTATAGTAGAGCAATCTATATGTTATTTGATGTGGATATTGTAAATTAATTACAGAAATAAGGTCTAAAAGATTTTATCATAGATTTTAATAAACTACTTAATTTGTTGGAAGTTTGCTATTTTATTTGTCGATTACAACCTATTATACGTCTTCAAATTAAGGCTATTCTTGTTAAAGGACAGACTTGGATATGTAGATATTTGTGTAAATGAATGTAAGGGATTCAAATCTGAAACCTCAGCAGGCATTGTAGTGTGGCACGTAAACTACCAGGCCATGAGACACCTGACTGAAGCAGGAAAAACTTGGGAGATTAAAATTGGTAGAAAGTGACAAAGACAGAAAGGAAAATATCATCACCTCTATGTACCTACTTAGGTTGAGTTGCACCACCTAATTTTGACCGTAGCTATAACGATAACCTGTGTTTTTTTGTATGGAGTTTGACAGATTTTTGACGTTTGTCAAAGTTAAAGTAAGATGGTGCAACCCAGCCTTAGTAGGTAGATACTCAGTTATACTTACCTGCATGAGTGAAATCATGAATTTATTTACATTTGTCAACCTTTTAAAAATCAAAATAAATAAAACAAAAGACAAAAATCTGGGTCGATTTCACGTTGCCAATATTTAGGAGTGCGACCGATCCAGCGGGCGTTGTCAAAATAAATTTAAATTTTGAATCTGTAATTGCGCGCCCACCTACGCGCAAGCGCCTTGATTTATTTCACTTGCGCCGCCTTAAGTGTTGTCTATGGTAAAAAACGCAGCAAAATAAACCTTTTTCTTGAGGTCATAAGATATATTTTTGTCAAATTTATAGACGTGAGTCTGTAACCATATTGTTCAATCTACTTTCAATATTGTACGGAGAAAATATTGGACAGATTATGGTGCGCTTAGTTATTTTATTGTGGGACTTTTAATTACAATCTGCGATCGCTGTTGTTAATTTTATTATCTATTAGTCAAAAGGGTTGGGTGTTCGAAATTCAAATTGGTTAAAATATTATTTTTCACAAACACTGGCTGCGTGAAAAGGAACGCGTTTAGGTTTTTTTTTTTGAAGGTAGAACATTTTGAAATGCTGTCAGTTATTTATTCCTGACATTAGTTTTTCTGCTTTCCTCAAAATTAACAAATAATTGTATTATGTGGATTGGGTTTTAATTTAATTGTGTACTTGAGTTATTTATGTGATTTACAATAGGTGTTTTTAAGTGCAATGGATCTTCACTGGCGTGTGTGCAGTTCGATCGAGTGTATGGCGTGTCAGAAGGTAAGAAAATAGCTTTGAGAGTAATAAATTAGATCTTGCATTTCTGCATAGATACAGACGACAAAACATCAAGGTACTTAAACACTGGGCCACGGGCGTTATGTCTAGTAATGTAGTTTTATGTAGTAAGAGATGACAATTTTCATCAAATCGTAGGTAACCTATGGTCTGATGTTTATTCTGATGTGCTGACGACTGTGCATATGATGGTGTCAGTATATTTTTTCCTCTATCAGGTAAAGCCTGGTCCGTGAGCACGTAGAATTTTACACTCACTGCGGGCGCGCGTCGCACAGTCGCGACAGCAATATAATTACGCGCGAGCGATAAGGATGGGTAGCTTGGGGTCATTGGACAAAATTCTACGTGCTCACGGACCAGGCTTTAGTAGGCCTACTCTCGCAGAATAGGTGTAGCAAAATACGCATGACAAGTCATGGGCGTAGTCACCTGTACCTCTAAATAAAGTGACATCCACGACAGATTGATTTAGTGATCGCTTCACAACATCTTCTATTGTAGGCAGACTCTATTAAGGTTTGGCCAAACAAACACGTGCAGCCTGCATGCACGATGGCGATGGCCATGGGTATCAGTAGAAATCAGTACGATCACCATTGCCATCGCAATGAGGGCTATCGTTTTTATACTTAACAGTTGGCACCCCTGGCGATTGACAGGACCTTACTCTACAGTGGCACAATCTTGATGAGTGCAAATGCGATAGTCCTCCTACCACTTTAGCGCTCACCAGTTGGTGCCACTGTCTTCGCTACTAGCAAGTGACAGGACCTTACTCTACAGTGGCGCTAACTGGTGAGCGCTAAAACGATAGCCCTCATTGCCATCGCGCACGCAGACTGCACGCGTTTGTTCTCTGTCTGCAGTCTCGCACCAGTATCTCCCGAACGTCTCATCGCGAGCGGAACTCAAAACAGTTCACTTGTCAAAATATAGATTAATAATAACAATTATCCATTTAGCGGGGGAACATTCACATCGGAATAATCATAGCTTTGCGTTATTAATTACGATTTAGTTAATAATCGGTTTGCGCCGTATCCGCTCTGTTGATCTATATTTTGGTAATTAATATTTGGGGATCTTCATACTAGATCACGAAGTAGACGATATTCAAAAATAAACGTGAATGTAACAGTATTTTATACTCTTACTAGCTTTTGCCAGCGGCTTTGCTCGCGTGTTTTGTCTGTCACAGAAAAACTTTAATTCGTCCCTGGTTAAAAAAAATCGGGTTAAAACTACTATGTCCTTTCCCGGGACTCAAATCGTTTAGGCGTGAATGAGTGACAAACAGACATAGTTACTTTCGCATTTAACATTAGTGTTAGGGATGTCAACTTCGATTCAAGTTCCTTATTTAAATGAAGAGAGTGCAGACTTAAGAGGTGCTATACTTACCAATTTTCTCGTAAATATTTTCCTGTAATAAACAAAAGGCTGACACACAGTATCTTCCGCCATTTTTCTCGTCCCGACCAATATTATTATGTAGTTGTATCGAACTCATAATACCTGCCGACCCTTGGGCAGATAATATTTGGATCAATAAAGGGCCTTGCATAAAGCTACTATAATAATGCAAAATTAAGTTTTTGAATTAAACTAGTAAATGATGAAAATGTAATAGACCTAGCTGATTGAGTTCGTCATCCTTTATATTCAACAGCATATTTTGTATTATTTATTCTATTTCAACTAGCATGTACTATTTGCTGTATGTTTATTATTTATTTGCTTACAGGTAAGACATCCTTTGGATTTGTGTAACTAGGTATGTTTCAATATTTTTCTTTTTCAATTGTAATCCGTTTATTGCTATTTTTATCTTTTAAAATTCAGTCTCTTGCTCTCACGTTCGATTATTTCTATTTTATAGAATGACTTAGGGATAATAAAACTTAATTAAAGATAGACGGACAGATCTCTACACGCAAACTTTTTAAAATCTAGATAATGTAGTAGTTTTAAGTCTCTATAGCTTGAAATAGGGGCGCCAATTTTCTTCTAAAGTCTACAAAAGCTTACCTACTAAAGTTTACTAAATGATGATGTTGCCCATATTATTATGATTTACGTCAATAAAACGACCATATTGTCACAGTTATCATCAAATCAAAAGTAAAAATGATTTATAAAATTAGTTCAAGGGGCAGCCTCCAAAGCTACACACAGATAACAATATCTCATACGTCATGCGCGAGCGCAAACTTGAAACGAGAATGCGACCGGAAGTCGTAAGTTAAGGCTACAATGCGCATGAGAAATTACAGGACACTTATTCGGGGAAGACGAATCGCCTCATATATTATTAGCGTAATAATGCGCAGAGAATAATTATATGAATGAAGACAGAAGTGACAAATAGGTATGTCTACAATATTAGAAAATAAATCGTATTTGTATCGTGCTTTTTTTAATGTAAACTTTTTTTTTTACCAATAGTGAGTGATTAATTTAAAAACTTAATAATTAAAACCTTTTTAGACGCATATATTATATTTACATAAAACCTTACCTAATAAATAAATAATAAAGAAAAATAAAAAATAATACCTTACCTTACACATATAAGTCTTCACAGGTTACATATTAATTAGAAAGAGTCGGCTATATTCTGCAACTTCTGCATTTAAATCGTTTCTGATTTGAAATGTAGATTCCTAGAAATTAATTTAAAGCATCATACACCAGTGTCTTTGAGCGAGTAAAGAATTCCGTATGAAACTTCTTACTGCCGCGTCCTTATACTCTATGCCCGCTCTGGGTGTCCAGCCAACGAGATAGCACATCTATGCACAGTGTTAATCCTTGATTAATGCGCTCACTACCGGTGTTTTATGACTATAGATTTTATAGTCTAAATCTAAAATAACATTAGACCTGTGTCTCTGAGCGACAAAAGAAAGAAGGCATAAAACTTCTCACCGCCATAACCTTATACTCTATGCCCGCTCTGGGTGTCCAGCCAACGAGATAGCGCATCTATGCACAGTGGTAATCCTTGATTAATGCGCCCGCTACCGGTGTTGCATTATGACTTTATTATGCAGCGCCCGCGACGCATGATCTATGATATTAGTTATCGTTAATCTGATTATTTGTGCGCTTAATAAGCCTGGAGTTTATTTTGCAAATATTTTAGGTTTTGTATTATGAGGCGCGGTATACAGTGAAATATAGTTCAGTTGGAGCACACAGCTGGTTACTGAGATGTTTTAAAGATAACTAGTTGCTACTTATTTGCCTTCGAGGATTTCAGTCTATCTGTAAATAATAAAGAAATGAATAGATACTGAAGTGTCACAGACAGAAGTCACTTTATTTCAATAAATTATAGTCTTTCTACACATCACTTTTACGAAGGCGTAAGTAATACCAGCTTTGAAGGAAACTTCAAAACCAATGTTTGTTAAAGTGGCCACTTTAGGGTTGAATCCAGAAGCTCTTACATAGATATTGACTTTCAAAATTATACCAAAACAAAATGGCGGCTGTTCTCATTTGTTTCACGCTACATATCCTTATAAGGGAGCCCGAGCAGCAGCGATCGCGATAATGCCGTGTCGCGCGCGCAGCGTAATTTCGCCAAAATTTCCGAAAAGTCAATTTGGCATCGTACATTTTCGATCGCAAATTGAATTCGGGACCGATTTCTTCGAACTTTATTACTTTTCTCGGCAAACACATCTGATATTTGACGATCCAGAAACAAGTGCTCATTACGCTGTATTTAAATTGATTTTTATTGAAATATTGGTATCGATATTACTTATTTATTCGATTGAAGGTTATTTTCGCGAGCAATTTTTATTGCGCGAAATTAAATGTTGGCGTGCCCTGAATTTTTACTCCTGGAAATTGGATGGACGTTTACATCGTTTTGAGAGCCAGGTTTACTACAATGTCAGCTGCTATAGTGGGTTCGAATCTGTTTTAGGCAGACGAATAAGTAAATTAATAAAAAGCCAAGCCAGATTTTAAGAAATAAAATGTATTCCAACAATTATACTCGTGCTCACCTCACTTGAGAGATTTCACAACACACTTCTGTAAAATAAACTGAAGTCAAAAGTTGTCTCAACACCGGCCGGCATGTTGTCCCGAAGTAGTAGTAGGGCAAAGCTATAATAGGACGGGACTCTACATAAAAAAATATTAATTTTGATTTGATTTCAATAAATCAATTTTCAGCTAGCGTTGTAGTTTTGGTATCTGTATGCAAATCACTAAGATCGTTAATCGAAAAATCAAATATTCTCGGTTGTGTGTCCTCATTATGAATACCCCTTAATAATACCTGTTCTAAACTTTAAAAGGAAACCCCAACCTCTTCAGTTTCGAACCAAACGCTATACATTCATACGATCTACTTAACCAAATATGAGGGTAGACAAACAGCACGTCAAGCTAAACAGAGCTGGACCGTATGTAGTTATGATAGGGGCTATTTTGGATCAAAAATGGTGTCTGATTGACTGTACGTCAAACTGGGAAAATTGCCAGTCACTCATTCCTCGAGTTTTATGTCTCAAAATTGATTGTTCCAAGCGCATTAACTGCAGTAAATGTTGGGCATTCGACGCGATGGTTTCAGGGAAGCGTTTAAACACAAAATATAACAGAAGGTAAACTCATGTATGTACCTCGTTTGCATACCTCTCTCGCTCGCACGCTCGGCCGTCGCGCCAGGGTTGTCTTGTCATGTGTTGTGTTTATTTCGTTATTTCGTCAAGAAAGACAATAACAGATATCCACGTATACTTATTTATATTTAGTACGTTATTATAGTAATAGTTTGCAAACAAATACACGAGAAGGAAGTAGTATTTAGTTAAGTGGTTGACACTATTATCCAACTAATATTATAAATGCGAAAGTTTGGATGTCTGGATGTTTGTTGCTCTTTCACGCAAAAACTACTGAACGGATTTTGATGTAACTTTACAGTATTATTGTTTATAACCCTGAATAACATATAAGCTATAATTTATGACGATCTGTGACAAACTAAATTTCACGCGGGTGAAGCCGCGGGCAAAAGCTAGTTAGTAGTTATCCAATAATTCCTAAAACCTCTCTAAAACAATTCGATATTCCTAATAATTGAGTTGGCTTTCAACTTCAATTGAAATTCAAATAAATAACTTACATACCTCCCCGAATCAACTGGTAATTTAAAAAATGAAAATTCGGTATTTAATGATGAGTTTAAACAACCAAATACCGAACAATTATAATACGACTTTTTCTGTTCACTCATTTTCGTCAATTTCGCAAAACAAAATAATATCACAGGCGGTTGACCGGCGCGTGACTCAAGCGAACCACAGCGAACGTGTGGCGAACGTCTGTCGCGCCACGTCGCGCTCGCATTCGTCCAAGACAGTCTTGCTAGGAGCGGTGTCTATGTGTGCGTGGCTCGAGCGCGTTTAGTATGGAGTTTGTCTTCTGTTATATTTTGTGGTTTAAACCAGATCAACCGATTAATATTTATTGAGGCACAGTTTGACGTTTACAGAGCGAACGCGGAGGCCTTTTCGAGAGTGCCTATTTGTAAATACAGAACGTTTACGGTGTCGGTTGCTTTAATCGGGGTTTTAACTTCCTTGTGCTTATATTTCTGGAGATTTTCAGTGAGTTAAAAATTAAAAGTTGAATAAGTTGAGAATCTTTTACAGTGTAGTCAGACATTGTAAGCTGTAATCAAATTGACAGAATATAAAATAATATTCTGTGAATTATTAAGTCTTTAACTTAATAATATCCAAACGGGAAACAAAAACACACCACGTAATCTTATACTTTATGAATTCTACTAGAAATCAAACCCAAACTTTCTACCACTTTACAACAGTGTCTTTAAAGATTCTGAATATGTTATTGATACATTTCACTCCAAACTAAGTTAATAATAATATTCCTAATTATCACAATTAGAATTTTAACATTATATGGAGCAGATTCCGGATGAATATACCATTTTATGTACCTTATTGAATAGGGTCAATTTCCCAAACACATTTTTTGAGCGGCGTAGCTGAAAATCATATGTTTTTTATGACATAGAACTTTGATTTTTTTTTACACGAAANTATTTATTAGGACAATATACCATGATTAATATTTTTGGAGTCGGTGCTGGTAAATTTAAAACCATTTCTTGAGCTTGGCACTAAGATATGACCGACTGACAGCATATTTTCTAATTTTGGTGCTTTAATATAAATTTTGGTGTTCTCTTAATTTTGGTGTAAGGAAAATCTAAAAAACTACTGGACAAAATTTAATGTCTTAATCATTTTAGAAACAGTATAAGTTTCCAATAAATTTGATCTATAATTAAAGAATAAAAATACACAAATAACAATTTCCACCAAAATTAGGCAAAAATATGCACTTGTTGAAATTCACCCAATAACAATTTAAGGTACGACTGCGAAACATATTTTCGTGAATTGATTATTTCAAATGGCAACTAATAAGTTTGCCGTAATACGAGCCCCTCAAACTCCATATTCCGATCTTTATGGGTATAAATTAAGCGGATGATTGCAGCCCCATCGGTTCCCAGTAACGACACTATTTGAAACGTATCGGACGTTCCTTGAATCGGTTTTTAAGATAAAGACGTCTTTTATTGACTACTGATACTTTCAACTTGGGTCTTTTATTTACTTTAGTATTTATTTGATAAATAATAATTACTAGGTACCTATATTATCATCAAATTACACTGACAGTAAAATTGTAATTTAATTACGACTCTTATTCTGAAATGCACTTAAAGTTATATAATATATTATTATAGAGTTTAAACTAATAGATGAAAGTAGGTTTATAAGAAGGTAAATTAATAAGTTGAATTTCACTATGACTAACCTTTTTAATTGACTTTAATTCAATTCAAAACACAAATCAAAAACATATTTTTTTACCCAATCACTAAGTAACTTTTAGATAAAATATAACTAAATGTGAATGGAAAAAAAACCTGAACGCATAACGCAAAAATAAAAACCTTGCGTATTTTTTGTGGCTTTTATGTGGCAAAGAAGTCTCAAGTCTGATGTTAACGTATTCATTTGCTCCTGATTTTGATTTGCAATCGGCCGCGTGCAATTATTACAAATTAACACGGGCCCTGTTGTAAATAAATGCAAAATAACATGTCTTTAATACCGATTTAAAATATATACGACATTTCCTTATATCGCTCTCGTTGTAACTTCATGAGAAGTGAAATTAGGGTTCAGTAGAAAAGGTTCAAATACTGCATTTGAGTCATCAAAGGTTAATATTTTCAAGTATTGAAATCGCTTAAGTTCTATTGTCAAACTAAAATAATTACGCTAATAGCAAAAGAAGTATCAGAAAATACATTCAAATGGCTGTTAGATGGAGTGGAAACTTGTATAGAAATAGCATGGGTTCCAAAACTGTTATTCCAAGAGCGGCGCCAGGCAATCGCAATTAAATGTAGCGAATGATATGAGGTGTAATTTCCAAACTTGATTCCCGTTTTGAGAACCTATGCTCAGAAAAGCAGCGCATCCTTTTCATTAGTAGCTATTCAACATAAACATGCGTACAACCAACTCTCGCATTAATCTATGAAATTGTTTAGTTTTTATAACGTAGGCGGTAGGTATATAGAACCCTTTAATTCTTGTACCGTACAGTATTGACGTTACGATTGCAACAAGCGCCTCGTTACTCCCAAGAGCGTCAATTTGCGAATGATAAATGGGCATTTTCGGGAATAAATAGCAATAATTTAAGCGCACACGTAAATATTGTCAGAGCTGACTGATACGGTATAAGGAGCGGATAAATCGTCGAGACGTAACGTTAATGCTGATGTAAAAACTTAATGTAGAAGTTGGGAATTTAATTGCATTTGAAGCTTTTTTAATTCGTCAATAATTAAAAAAAATTGGTTTTTACCCTAGTTCTTCTGCTGTCATTTGGCTCGTGACAATTTTTCTCACAACCGAGTTGTCAAACCCTAGCAATAAAAGTCCTATATCTTAAAAATCACTCCTTACATAGAAAAATATTTATTAATGGAAAATCTAGATAAGTGGCACAACATCTGGAAATTAAGCCCGAAAGCTATCTACCTACCCACTGTTCGTTCGTTCCTTTCAGCTAGATGACGTCCACGGCTGGACAAACTTACACTAACTCAATTTCAGTACACAGATTTTGATCACAGATTGATTATTGAAATTTCAATCTACATTCAAAATATTATCAATTTCAAAAGCCCCAAATCTACGCTCTCGCCTCTCGCTTGATATTAAACCAAGTTTTGACTCAACATCCAAAATAGACTTACTCGAAGATATTCCACCTGAATTCTCCTTCTAACAGCTACCAAAAATGTATAAAACAAGAAGCAGTGGCACCTGGCCTCGTCCGCATCTCTATTTGCATCAGCATTATTCTGTAACATCCGCCTTCGCATCGCACCCGATCTGGTTGTTACTGCGCCGTCCTTAACATAATATAACAGGGCCATCGGGGGACGATTCTGGAATCGCTCGAAAATAGAACTTTGGTAAACGTTTTTGAGAGCGCTGAAAATGTTCAGGGCTCACAGTAAAACAATACATACAGTGTGCATGCGAGTGGCACAGGACCGGTCTTTGTGGAAATCCTCGGGGGAGGCCTTTGTCCAGCAGTGGACGTCTTTCGGCTGAAACGAACGAACGAACGCACAGTGTGTAGGCCCTAAAGACTACTGACGTTCCTTTTTTTATACGAAACTTCACAATAGACTACACAATATAATTTTAAGCTTTCCTCTTATTCAAGAGAATCACTCTATCTATTGATGAAAACCCCATCAAAGTTTTAAAGATCTAAGTGTACAAACAGACGAAAGAACTTCGTAGAACACTATGGTAGAGTTATGTAGGTACCTAGAACCTCTTAAACAGCCTTATCAATATAAGCTTGGAATACAGCTAAATGCAAAACCATTAGTACTGCACTGCTGCTAATAGTGCATACCTACTCATTACAAGAGTTTAAGTAAATAGAATTAACCTCTTTCGGTATTTGCAACAACACTTTTGAATTTCCTAACTTTTTTTTTTATGCATAACGAGGCAGGTATTTGACCACAATCGCACCTGATGTTAAGTGGGATGCAGTCTAGGATGGTACATATCTGCCCTGTAAGTGCTTATTCACTCTCGATCGACTTCATACTCTTGCCCCAGATCGCGATCATATTTACGACAGTCGCGCGCGCCGCGAGTTACTGGTTTGGGGTTACAATAATTGGATGACAAAGGTTACCGGAGTTTCTTAAATCCATTTTGCGTGTTAAACACGCTCACATTGTTCCAGCGTTACTTTACGACGCTAAGATGGCCTGGATATGCTTTGTAGGGCCTTGATAAAGGTGAAGAAGTATTTCATAACAGATGCCAATGGAAATTGTTGTGACTGTTTACTAAAATGCTGATGTACTTACGTATTTTGAGATAAATCTAAATATGTATTAACTCAAAGGTGACTGACTGACTGACATAGTGATCTATCAACGCACAGCCCAAAGCACCGGACGGATCGGGCTGAAATTTGGCATGCAGGTAGATGTTATGACGTAGGCATCCGATAAGAAAGGATTTTACGAAACTCCACCCCTAAGGGGGTAAAACGGGATCCACGCGTACGAAGTCGCGGGCGGCCGCTAGTTTCTGTATAAGTTCTCAAATTGTATTTATTTAGATATTTGATTATGCATGTCTATTAATGTTTTAGCCTTACAGCGCCTTCGTGGTTGAATTAGGGATTTTGACTCTATTATTACGGAGGTCCCAGAATAAATTAACAGGTGTACCCCAAAAAAGATTTTCTACGAGGGCTGCACTAAAAGTATCGAGAATGGAATATTTCCACTGTTCCAGTCATATTAAAATCTATTTAATTGCAAACTCCAGGGTTTTAAAAATCGTATACCATTTATTTATTTAAAAAAAGATTCTCGGTCGTATCACAAGGTCTTGTCAAACTTGTTTAGTCGTTGAGAAAATGGATTTGACTCGAGAAAATTCAAGAGCGATGATTTATTATGACTTTTGAAGTGGTTTAACACAAAAACAGTGTGTTGACCGGATGATTTCTGCATTTGGTAATGAAGCCCCATCCAAAACCACAATTTATCGCTGGTTTATTGAATTTCAACGTGGACGTGTCAAGCTCAGTGATGATCCCCGTCAAGGTCGTCCAAAAACTGCAGTCACCTAAGAAAACGTTGATGCTGTGCGTAAGCTGATTGAAGAAGATCGACATGTGATATACCGCGAAATTCAGGCAACTTTAGACATTGGCATGAGTCAAATACAAATAATCTTGCATGAACAATTAGGTGTAAAAAAGTTGTTTTCCCGATGGATACCGCATTCGCTCTGTGAAGAGCAAAAAGCGGCTCGCGTTACTTGGTGCGTCAGAACTCTCGGGAGATTACATGCAGGATCCTCAAATGCTGTATACAACATCGTATCAGGTGACGAATCATGGATATACGCGTACGAACCCGAAACAAAAAACCAGTCACGAGTTTGGGTGTTCGAAAATGAATTAAAGCCAACAAAAATTGTTCGTTCACGGAGTGTTGCAAAAAAAATGGTGGCCACGTTTGTCTCCAAAACCGGCCATGTTGCGACTATTCCTCTTGGGGGACAAAGAACGGTTAATGCAGATTAGTATGCTAGCATTTGTTTGCCACAGGTCGTTTCTGAACTCCGTAAAGAGAACTGCAACCGCCGCATCATCCTCCATCACGACAATGCGAGTTCTCACACCGCGCACTGAACAAAAGAGTTTTTAGAGCAAGAAAACATAGAATTATTAGTCCATCCGCCGTACAGCCCCGACCTAAGCCCTAATGATTTCTATACTTTCCCTAAAATAAAGAATAAATTGCGTGGTCAGAGATTTTCATCACCTGAAGAAGCTGTGGAAGCCTACAAAACGGCCATTTTGGAGACCCAAACTTCCGAATGCAATGGTTGCTTCAATGAATGGTTTCGTGTATGGAAAAATGTGTCAAATTTCGCGGAGAATACTTTATAAAGCAATAAATACATTTTTAAATAGTAATCTTGTTTCACTTCCTTGATTCCCGAAATTTTCAGTGCCGCCCTCGTATATTACTTTTTTGTTAACTGTTATGGTTAGGCCGTTGATAGCTTGTTGTTGTTAGTTTTTATTTTCTGTTAGATTAATGAGTCGTTAATGAAGGTTTATATTAAAGTCTGACACGAGAGTTGTTTGTTACCCACACGATAGAGGAAGAAAAAGCTTTCATATCAGAATCTTCTTTACACTCATTGATTCCAATAAATTCTTATGTATTGCAAAAGTTTTAATCGTGTAAAGCTACAAAAAGCTGGGCGCGGATTTAATTCAGGTCGGCTATCCAACCAAACCACAACCGGAGCGGCCCAAAATGATAATATTACACAATAAATCATTCTTTTACGTTTCGAAATTGAGATCTCTTATTTATGGCTGACAAAAGAAAGATTTAACATATATTTATATTTTAATAAGACGTTGAAATATTGCTCTAAACCGTATTAACTTTACTAGATCTTATCGGAGAGGCGCAGGCGCAAGGGCGTGACTGATGCCTTAATAATACCTAAAGAAATGTGGACGAAGTTATGTCGATAATTAAGATTATGAACCGATTTTTCAAATGCCAGATAAGTTTTATCCGAAGGATGGATTGATATTGACCTATTTTTGGTATAAAAACATTACACTGAACTTGTAACTCGTCGACAGTACGAGTACCTAGGTACTTACATCAAATTACATTTTTGTTTCAAAATTGCAACTGTTACAGCTACATTAAGAAGAATATCAGTGTTTCATCATCATCAATTCAGTTATAGGACGTCCCCTGCTGAACATAGGCTTTCCCCAATTATTTCCAGATTGATCAGTTGGTAACTCAATCGCTTTAAGGTAAATGAATATACTCGTAGTGTGATAATGACTGTCAAAATAAGTTGAACAATTACCTACATTAAACTATGCTCTATAAAATCGGCTGTTCTGAAATAAAATAGAGATGTTATTGTATTTATAAAAGATTACCAAAAAATATGTTTAAAAGAACGTCCAAGTGTGTCAACTCATAAATAAAATATCTCAAGTAAATCACGGAACAGCAAAATTATTTGACAGGAAGGCTGATATTTGACAGTAAGGCTACCACTGAATGTATGGGGTCATACACATGATTTAAATACGGATCGACAGCTTTACGAACCTGAAGCTGTTAAAAATTATAAGATATTTACGTCCAGATAGAGATTGCCGTGTCAAAATTTAATGATTGCAATTGTGTATGCAAATTAGGGTTTCTGATTTCTCGACCTATTTTTTTTCTCGAGTTTCGAGAATTCTCGAGGCCAAATTCTCGAGTTTTCTCGGGTCTCGAGTCTTTTAATGAAAACTGCTGAAATCGGTTGAAATTTAATAAAAACACAGGTTTTTTTAATCTAATATACCTACTTTTATGTACAACAATCGATATTATAATTTAGTACCACTTATTTTGGTAAGTACATAAACAATAATAAAATCTTTCATAATTAATATTTACTAATAATCATAACAAAAGTCATAAAGTCGCGTGTACTTTAAGGATAAATAACAATAAAAATCTGGAGCTACTATTGAATCACTTGTTTTCTAAAGAACACAAGTCCAAGTAGCAAAATTACGATAAATAAATAAATAAATTTTCATTTTTTTTTACTTAAGTCAATACTACGCTTCCACGCAATCTATGCACATGTCGTGGCAGCTTTTAATTAAGGCTACACTATAAAAACGTATTGTTTTCAATGTTTTTTCCAGTTGATTGTGTATGTCTTGTTAGCTGTCCTTAAATAAATTTTTTTTTTTATGAACAAAAAAAACTTTAATCATTTTTTAAATTTCTTACAGATAACGACTTGAATAAACTTTACGAGGAGGCACGAGTACCTAACCTAACGTCTGTTAGGTAAGGTAACTGTCTAGTTAACAAATTTTTCAGTCTTTAAATCAGTCAGATTAAACATACGTAATAAATATAGCATACTCGTTGGTGAACATTATTACTTAGTTTCGATTGAGATCATTACTTGCAAATCAAATCAGTTAAAAAAGGAAAGACTAGGCCAGTCTAAAAGCAACGTTGACCTATTAAATAATAAAGAACTTACTTTTGTCTAAGAAAATACGCTTTCAAGAATATTAAAGCTTCAAAATCGAAACTCGAGAATTCTCGAGCTCCGGTAATTTTTTTCTCGTCTCGAATGAAGCCAAATTTCTCGAGTTTTCTCGAGTTCGAGAAAGCTCGAGCAGAAACCCTAATGCAAATTGAAAATTTATTACAAAGGAAGAGTAATTTAATAAAATGTTTTTGCTACTTTTGACGTACAGTACCAGATGTTGTTATTTTGTAATTTAACTAAGGATAAGGTGTGGTCTGAAATATAATAAAGAACAAGATCTGTTTGCAAATAAACGATTGATCTGTCTATTTAAATTGCTTCTTAAACTTTCATAAATTGACTCTACCTACAAATTTTTGGCTAGCAATATTTTTTGTATATATTTTTAAAGCTTGAACCAGTACCTAATGAGTAAGTTTATAATGATACGAGGGGCGGCTGAAAAGTTTTGAGCCTAGGGTATTAAAAATGCCGATAGAAAAGTATAAAAAATATATTTTTATATTTAATCTCCCTCTACTAAAACGCACTTCTTACATTTGTGTAAAAGAGCTTTCAACCCACTGAAAAAAAATTCGCAATCTTTGCCTTCGAAATGAGCCTTTAACGCCGCCTTCATTTCTTTGTCACTCAAAAATCTTCGTACCTGGAGGTCATTTTTCCAATTTGAGAATTAGAAAAAAAAGCTAAGGATCCGGACTAAACTGTGTGGTAGGCGATTAATTTCTTGAAATCCAGTTTTACCCGGGGCAAGCCTTGCAACATGCGCCGTGTGCACGGGCGAATTGTCTGGCAATAACAGATTTCCTTTCGCCAGTTTGCCTCTTATTATTTCGACAACCACTTGACGCACTCTTATCAACAGTACAGCAAAATAATCCCCGTTTATTGTAGTTTTTTTTAAGTAGGTAGTCAATGAATAAAATTCCTCCACAAGCTCAAAAATAGTGGTTATGAGCTTGGGTGTCGATCGCTCCGCTTTGAATTTCCGCGGCGGCGTTTTCCCTTTTCAATCCATTGCATTGACTCTTGTTTTGACTCTGAATCGTACTGCCGGATTTATCATTTATCAATAGTGACAATGTGAGAAAAAAAATTGCTAGGATTATGGCCAAAGATGTCCTAAAACTCCTGCGAAGTTGTGACTCGATGCTGTTTGTCGAGTGGCCTGAGCATTTTTGACACTCATCGCGCACACTCCTTTTTCATGTGCAAATGAGTATGAAAAATATCGCCGATACGTTCCTTGCGAATGCCTATGGCTTCAGCTATCTGTCACGGCTTAATTTGCGGATCTCTAGAGCAAGATTCCTTAACTTTTCATTATTTTATTCGTTACTGGCGAAATCTGGCCGCCCTGACTTGCGGTCATCTTTTAGCGATTCCCTGCCATGCTTGAATTATCAGATCCAATCTTTCATGGTGGCAAATGAAGGCCCAGACTCCCCATAAACTGTCGACATCTCTCCAAATATTACCGTCAGCGTTTTTTTCTTCTTTGTGAGGCATTTTATGACAACTGTGTACTTCAATTTCATACATTGCGCGGATGACGAAGTGAGACGTGATGATGTTTACGGATTAATTACTAAAAACGTGATGACGCTAATGAAATGAAACTTTGTACATATACTAAGGAGGTTATTGGCAAATTAATTAAATTTAGTGCGAGTCAATAATAACACTTGAAGATACTTAGGCTCAAAACTTTTCAGCCGCCCCTCGTATGATTGTAATTTTTTAGTTAAAATGCAAATGCAAATCAGGCCAATGATCTTAACTATATTATAAGAAAAAACAACGGTTCAAAAAAGGATAAAGATATAACGAACACATACTTAAAGCGTTCCCGTGACGAATTTGCTTTTAAATTTGAAAGAAATCGAGCAATTTATCTGAGAATAACCCGCTCAAGGAATCGGAGCGAGTGACTGCGGGGTCAGAATGGCCCATCAAAATTGATGAGCCCATATTAAATGAGTACGGACGAAAGCTCATCAAGGTGAATACTGTAGCATCTTATGCAGTAGTATTAGAGTCGATTTTGCAATCAAAATGTATAGGCCTATGTGCTATTGAATGTACTATCACGAAATGAATCGACTCAACGCCTTTTTTAAAACGGATTTTTATTAAATGGTAACTTTTTGAAGTCCATTTTGGTAGCGAAAGGCGAAGACGAAATATGGTAGTAAATTGCTATGAAAGTTTTGATTTCCTAATTAAAGCCCTCGATACTTTTAAGGACGAAATACAAGTTACGTCTTATTCAATTGCAGCTTACTGCTGGGGAAACTTCCGTTTCTTATCTGGCTAGATAATAATATCTTCCTGAACTACATTTACTACATAATAATACTGCAGTCAAATACCTGCCTTGTTATGCATAAAAAAAAAGTTTAACTGCCTAGTTGGCACATATTTTTATAGACCTGTAAAAATAATTGATATAAACTGCCCAAATTTTTAAGTGACCCCTGGTATGAATTAACAGGAATTTTGTTTTTATAGGGGGTCACTTAAAAATTAGGGATTGATAGTGAAAACGAGCATTAATTTCTTCCATCACTTCTCAGTGCTAGTGGATATTATGTTGTCCCATAAGTTATGGTAGAGCAATGGGACTTGTCTAAGTGCCCTGAAAATGGCCTAAGAATTTGAATATCTTTTCTTTTTCTATTTGTCTAGAGCGATTGGTCTATAATAATAAATAAATAATAATAAATAAATATCCTTGGACATTTACACTGCGCTTCTAGTCCCAAACTAAGCAAAGCTTGTACTATGGGTACCTACTAGACAACGGATATAAACATACTTAAATAACTTTTTTTTTTGTAAATACATACTTATTATACATAGAAAACACCCAGTCCAATACAAACAAATATGTTCATGCACACAAATGTTTGTACTGTGCGGGAATCGAACTCGCTACCTCCGGAATAGTAGTCCGTTTCGAACCACTACACCAAACGGCCGACGTCTACAGGGTGTTAGGTAACCCATTTACCTAACACCCATTCATACAAAATAAAATTTATAAAATCAGATTGCATATTATTATGTTAACATGGGCTAGTGTCGGCTCATATACCCATTTACCTAACACCCTGTATAGGCATCTCACATCGTTCGATCTTCATCTTCTAAGCATAGTCTGTCCAACGGTCATTTCAACAGTGGAACATAGTTACATTTTATCGCAAAGTGTACGGTTTTCGCACTAATCGCTAATTGTAGATCGTTAATAGGCGCTACTGTTTTCGGTATGCCAATAGGTGGCGGGCTGTAGGCGGCCGACACGACCACATCAAGAACTAATCAGCAAGCTCACCAAATAACATGAATGTTTACAGAAAAATAATTGACGGTGCCTTGTGTTCCTTTTGGTGGTTGACATCGAATATCAAAAATTGCCGTGTGATTCCGGTAGAGTACGATAGGTCCATTCTTAATCCTATCATGGATATCGTAAAATACAACTAAAGGACAATAAGTTGAACATCAGGCCTCTCAATTCCAGCCCATCTGACCATCGTAGATAGTCAAGACCAATCCTCGATTTGTTTCTGGTTAAAAAGAGAAAGCTGTGATTTTTCAGTGGAAACTAAACTCTGGATTTGTTTTCAAAGGCATGTCCACAGAGCTATAATCGGATATAAATAATGGTGTGTCAGAGTGGACCGCATTAATCATAAATGTGACATGCGCAAGGTAACTATTGCGATTCTATAGATAATGTCTCAAAAAAGTGGCTGTGCGAACACCTCCACCTCCCAAAACCTTTAGCAGCCAAGGGTTTACTGTTCTCCTCGTGCATTGTAACGACCCATAATCGTTTTCTGGTTTAATCGCGTCGCAATTAGCCACCGCAACCGCCGGGAATGGCGGCCGCGACCACTTTGTAGTTATGAGCACTTATGACTGACAGTTTTTACGTTCGGCGCGCATAGTTCGGATCGTTGCGCGAATTCTCACACGTTCTAACGTTCGCGTGCGTTTTTGTCGCGTTATTGCGATGCAGGATATGTTTATGTTATTGACACGATTGGAGCCGGATATGGATTGAAATTCTTGAAAGTACTGTTTGTGTTCTTTACACCATTTCATATTAAATTACAATTACGTTAGTCCAAAAACTAAATCGTTTGAAAACATCCCTTTGATATGCATACTAATGCAGATGCATTTTTGAACATGCATGTAGGTAATATAAATTATTTGACATTTATTATCATTTAGCATTTCTTCAAGGATTCGCATGTATTCACCCTTTGTCATTAATATGACCTTGGAATCTTCTTCACACCTGCTTTTTCACATTCAAAATACTGAATTAATATTTTTGAAGTTCTCAGTTTTACCAACGTGGATGTTTTATTATAATAGTCAATCGTATATCCTTGATAACATCTGTCTTACACATTTATAGCTCTCGCACGTAGCGCGAATGAGACGCGACTGTAGCGCGACGTAAGACATGGTTTCCACCAAGCGGAGCGGAGAAGTGTTTCATAACCATCAGATTTCCTCGTTTCTTGAATAAAGACATCTGATTGGTTATTCTAAACATTTTTTTCTCGGCGTCGTCTTAGTAGAAATCAAACCTAACTTTAGTGTATATAATCGCGATTAACGCGAAGTGACAACTATTTTCCATCTACTATATAAAAATAAGTCGGATTTTCCTTCCTGACGCTATAACTCCAGAACGCACGAACCGATTTCCACGGTTTTGCATTCGTTGGAAAGGTCTCGGGCTCCGTGAGGTTTATAGGTTAAGTATGTAAAAAACCGAAAAATTCTACGCGGGCGAAGCCGCGGGCGGAAAGCTAGTTTGTTATAAAAGAAAATGTATCGCATCTCTTCTGGCATGTTCATCATATTTCGTATCTTTTGGTGTGTTACAAGCTTTTAAATGACAAATGCGGTTTTCGTGACATAATCTAGAAAGTAATGAGATCATGTTACGATGGCTTTTTCTAGAAAACTGTGACAAATAATATTTCCTCATCTGACTCAGGGTCCTTAAGTAGTTCACATGAACTGTACATACACATCGTGCGGTTTCTTAAGAAGTCACGTTTTCCTTTTTATTTATACTTTATTTCATAAAATCAGATAAAAACCTTTCGGCGCTACTTCGTAAGGTTTTCTGTGAAACTGTTTGAAAGCTCGTAAATTGCGCGCGTGACCGGAACTGTGTGTCATTCATCACAGAGGATGCGAAACTGTGTCTTTGGAAATCGTCTAAGATTTAAATAAAGCTTTAAATATGTATTGTATCTTCCACTTAGTGAACGGACGATCTGAAGATCGCGGTAAGCACCTAGATGCGG
The DNA here is from genome assembly GCF_004193835.3 of Ostrinia furnacalis. NCBI lineage: Eukaryota > Metazoa > Arthropoda > Insecta > Lepidoptera > Crambidae > Ostrinia > Ostrinia furnacalis. The sequence continues at coordinate 90,404 of NW_021137186.1, read as the reverse complement.
GCAGCGCATGATGGAAACTTGGATCCTTGGGGGAATCCTTTGTTCAGCAGTGAACGTCTTTTGGTTGAAACTACATAATTTTATCGGTGATATAATTTAGTATTAAGAGAGAATTTTCAATTGTACTTAGTTTCGATTGGTAAAAAATAGCTTTAACCATCTCTTGGGTACCTACCTACGTAACTAAAAATTGATTATTTTTCAAATGTACTTACTGAAACGAAAACAATAAAATGATAGAGACACGTTTACGTTGTCTTCTAAAATAGCAGCTGTCTTATCTTCAGTTATTTCATACCAACCTACCAACCTATCCTTTTCAAAGCTAAACATGCTAAACCTCAAATGCAAGCTTTAAGCTCAACTTAGCTCGTAACATTGACGGGCGACAAATGACAGGCTGACAAATGACGGACGCGCCCGGGACCGCATCTCAGTGCTTGTCGACAACCAAACTGCTCCCACATACATTAGAATCTCAAGTGAGGACTTGACAGTGGTATGTTCTAATGTTTAAAGATAAACGAACAAGCCGACCGTCGATTTGTGTATTTTGATATAGTACTGAAATTGGAAGGATTACGATTGAATGGGATAGTGTAGGACAAACCCTCCATTTGCGTTTAATAAGAGAGAGGGTCGTGCTCCTGCAATAGAGACTAAGGCTGAGTTGCACCACCTAACTTAAACCGTAACTACGGTAACCGGTGTGTTTTGTATGGGGTTTGATAGAGTTAAAGTAAGATGGTGCAACCCAGCCTAAACATGATTATGAATAATTGTAATCTACTTCGCATTAGAAAAGTCCAGTCCAGTAGCACCTAAAAATGAAATTATCTGAGGTTCTGAGTTCGATAAAAAACAGATAAAAAATAATTATAAAATATAGATTTCCCGAGAAGCCAAAATACTTCATAAGTTTACTTGGATCTCGCCCAGCTAATTTTGAGACCTACCTACACGCTCTAAACAAATGAAATAGGCAAAGAAAATAGCTAGTAAGTAGATACCTATGCATCAAGACTAAGAAGAAAGTGCCCACAGCAAGTTTGTGGTCGCAAGCAATTGAGTTTGTTCCATGAATCACATGTGAAACTGAAGGCTGTCTGGGATTCCCAAACACAATGCTTTCTAAGAACGGTATAACACAGCTCACCGCAAAGATAGTGAGTTAACGCGTTTGTAAATCAGGTAAACTGTTAAAAATATATCTAGATAACTTTTACCGTGATAAATGCTTTGTTTTTCCAGTACGACAAACAATAAATAGTTACTTTTTTATTTCTGTTGAAAATCGGAACAATGTTTACGATAAAAAACCACAATATTAGTTCACACCAAACCCCTCTTTGGTGACTCTTAGCATCATCAGATGATTAACGCTCGTATTCACAAAAATTACTATGAGGTCTCACAGTGCGCGTGGACGCACAGGGTCACATACGAACCAATCACAAAGCTCTACTCAACGCTGTGCGTTCGATTTGCTGCTTCACTTAAGCAAGCATCGTTTGTGAATATGGGCCTTAATCTCCACTGCAGGATCATATATTCCCCATTTTGAACAGGGGAATTTGATTTCGTTCGATTATAATTTGGTCTTTACTTCCCACGCTCTCCAGACAGGATGAGGTCTGTTATGAGACTCATCAAAACAAAGAGAGGTCACAAAATGTCAACCCTTTCGACACCCGATATAGCGGCCGACTGTTTTAACCTTATCGGGGATTTTTCAGCCGCAATTAGCTATGATAACTTGCTCTGAACATTCAAATTTATGCAAACCCTCAAAGTCCAATTAAAACATGACTTAACGTGAAAATTAGTAGAAATAATCAGCCACCTGTATTGTTAAGCAGGCTGATTTCAATAAATTTACAATAAGAACTAATATAATTTCGATAAATATTAATTTTTCATCCCAAAACCTAGTTTATCTGACATGGCAGTTTAATGAAAAAACAAAAATATCGGTTAATATGGTTTAACATTATTTTAAATAACAATGAGATAATGCAATTACCAATTCAATTAAGAGTAATAACGTATTTAATAAACGTCTGTTTTAAATACTAAAGCAGCTGATTTTTAAATGCTAGATGTCATGGCGTTTTGTGCTTTGTTTTCAAGTTTTTAAATTACGGCGTCAATTTTTAGCGCAGTCCACTATGACCCATTCGGATCTTTTGTGCTTCCCCTTTCTTTAACATCCACATTTTTTTTTCGATCAGTTGAACTCGTATCTGGAAGAGAGGAACTTATTGTCTATTGGTTAGAATAATGTTTTTAACGTTTAACAAAGTTGTCCCAATACTTTTTTAGTTCCGTTTACTCCTCATGCTAAGCTGAAATGCTTGTGTTCCGAGTGTGTTCACCACAATAGACGAGCGGCGGGGATCGAACCCGCGTTCCTCGGATCACGAGTCGGCTAGCCCGACACCTTTACCGTTCGTCTATTGTCGCTTAAATTCTCTATTTGACATAGCATGCTTTTAGTATTCATGTAATTTACATAAGTAATACTTGTGAACCCAAAATAACCCTAGCAACAGACCCAGCCTTCCTCTTACGCGAATAAAGCAATGACCTTTCCCACAGCCATAAAAATGTGAAGCTCCACAGCAAATAACCTCTGCTGATGCCATAGCGTGTAAATCTCCGACCACACTCGGCATTTGTATGAAATTCATACAATCCACATGAATTGGTAGCGGTGCCTCACTATGCAGATTCTCACGGGCGTTGCTATAATGAAGTTTATGGGTTTTGAGAATCGGACCCCGAGATGTGAAACGTCAGAATAGTGGTGAGTAATGACGTCAGGAGCTGATAATCTGCTAATGGTGAGTTACTGCTGTAAGTGAGTTATTGATGACTTACCTACGTCTGTACTGTCATAATATACCTACATAAGGTTTTGAGATCTATGATTTCTTAGTGATGGGGACCGAACATCGTGTCGTGTTAAGACTAGGCGCAGACCACCGATTTTTAGTTGGCCGATAGTTGAGCCCGATTTTAATTTGAATGAAGAATCGGCCAAATCAAATCGGTGGAATGTGCGCACTTCCATACATGCCCATACTGATCAACTGCCCGACTAAACTATCGGCCGACGAAAAATCGATGGTCTGCGCCTAGGCTAAATACATCTTCAAATTGACTAAGTATTAAATGTGCTCATTTTGGGCCCAAAAACTTTGTGATCGCGTTCACTACATTTCACAGTCTGTAATTGAGAAAAAAAACTTTTTCATTTCAAAAATCGATGCATCTTTCATGAACACCTGGGTGATAAACCTATTTGACTGATTTTCCATAGACACCTGGGTCATAGACCTAGTCTAAATAATACAAAAATAAATTACCTACGAGTAAAGCTACGTTTCTACTTTAAATATGAATCCGACCTCCAAGTCAAAACGCTAACTTTATAACCAACAGATAACGTCGTTTATCAGCTAATAATGCTGCTATCAAATGATTCAAGCCTACAATGTACGTACAGTGGCACCCATAAAACTGTATTACATTATCATAAATATTGGGAAAGTTGAAATTGACTTGCTAAATGCCATTTAAAGGGCTACCCATCTTAAAAAATAATGTGATGATGGCTCACACTCGCAAATCAAGTTAACAATCATTCGGACCATAATCCTGAGGCACTCGCCGTTTATAGCCATTGTATTATCATATTAATCTACTCTGGTTTCCATGAAGCCGTTGGACAGTCGACTTCAGAAAAGTATAATCGTATTTTACTTGCGCGGTCAGTATTGTAAACGTCAAATTAATATTGGTAGTACAATCGCAGTGGCATGGATCGTCTACATAAAACGTGTATTTTTTAAGAAGCAGTGAAAATCAGATGCATATCTGAGTCTTAAATCGATGGCTCCTACGTATAAGGGCGAAACTGCCGCTTACGCCTTTTTCCAATTATTTAAGCAATGATTTCAATTTGCTCTAATCTATAACATCAGTAAGAAAAAAAAATTTTTTTTCCAATTAGATACAAAATAAAATTTTAGGCAAATAGGCGTATGTGCAAAACTACGCCACGTATAAAGCCCAATCATACGATTCGTCAATCTATACGAGTAGTTGCTTACATAAACATATATTTTTTATAATCCAAATCTTAAATAAAGCCATGAAAATATTAAGCAAATTGTTTTATTTATAAATTATGACACATTATATAGTTATTTAATTTTTAGCGTTAAGAGTCGCATCTCAAACTAATTTGAAAATTATAAATAACTTGAAAAAATCGAACTGCCTAAGGCATCGTGGGTTCAATTCCCGCCTTAGGCAATTCGATTTTTTCAAGTTATTTATATTTTTTAAAAATATGACACATTATGTTAAAAGACCTAACTAAATCTCGAGCACAGTATATGGGCGTATTTGCGTTAAAACGTAAAACGGTACATTAAACGACTTTTTCTAACTGATTTATTATTGATATAGCACATGATAACAATTAAAATAATTACATGCATAAATAAAGAGAGTAATCGCTTAAAATATGTATTATATTTACGTTGTCATTTAAGTCTCTTTACGTTGAACAATATACATGAAATTATAGAAATATGCCGACGTAAAAGGGCAATGCGTAAAATCTCAAAATATATAAGAAAAATATAAAAATTGATAACAGCAGTAGCAAAAGCATTACATGTTAAGGCTAAATGTGAAATTTCATTAAATTCGTTTTAGTAGGTCAGAAGATATGACCCAAAAATATGGTTCTGGCCACTAAAATGGCTCTCCTGTAAAATTTACTTTTTTCACTCACGCCAGTATACGTAGGAGCCATCGAAATGCTTTTTATGGAATAAAATTACCTACTCAGTACTTAATTTGTTATACGAAAAGGACGTATTGAATAGGTTCTACATAGGGTACGAGTGTTCTAAATAGAAAAAACAGAAAATAGAAAAATATTTTATTGACACTTAGTATGATTGTTACAAGTTATTGGGGAATTGCTCTCTTTAAGTTTAAGTAACCTGTATTAAGAGGAACCCACTCTTTCGTCCCATCCATAGATTCTGATGTTCTAAACTTACATTAAGAAATTACTCTAAAAGCGGGTGCTCTACATTGAATAAATTGTTTAATTCTGAGGTAGAATTTATCACAAAAACTAATATTTGTGAGGTAAATCCTCAACCCGCAAATACAGTGGGTGTAGGTATTTTACAAGCATTTATATCATCTATCCATATTTTTCAAAAGCCGACTGTACTTGTAAGGGCCTACTGTGTGGTTAAGTTGAAGTTCAATCAAAAGGACAGCTTTTAATCGCTGAAAACCAGAAGCTTTCATAAACAATGGAGCTTTTTAATCAACGCGTATTACACGATTACTCAAAAATGAGCGCTGATTGTAATGCAAACTTTAATTTTAAACTTTATTACTTTGACTCTAGAATTTGAATGCTACATTTAGGCCTGATTTTTCAATAGCCGGATAACTTTTATATTGAATAATAAGTTTGGCATATTGACAGTTTCAGTATGGGAAATATGTCAAAATGACAAGTTTATTCTTCAGTTACAAGATTCTGACGATTGAAAAATCAGCCCTTAGTAAAAAATCCAGGTGTTTGTTTTAATAACAGAAGATTTGTCTAATAAAAAAATTTTAATAAATGAAATCCCAAAAGATGAGGAAGCATTTTGAGAGCCCTATAGGCTTTTACTATTTTGGTGGTCATAATTACCAAATCTTGGTAGAAAATACCCGTGATTAAAAAACCAGTGAGTTAGTTCCACATTAAACTTTCTTTAATAAAATTAAATAATTGTTTTATCACACAAGCAGCGATCAAATCTGAGTCGTCGTGTTACACGCACTAAAACTTAATGGTCGTCATTAAATATTGTAAATCATAAAAACAATAACAATAATTGACTTTTATGATGTCGTGCACATTTTTAATACTTTTATATACCTATTACCGTTCAATAAATTAAAAGGCATTGATATAAATTTATTTTACGGTTTATTTCGCAATTTGTAATGGTTTAAATGTGTGTTAAATTGTTTATGGCGTTGGTGCATTGGACAATAAAAGATAATATTTATTTTATTGTTTTAAAAACAACTTTATTCTGAGACTTATGAGATTCAATGGTAATTTAACGTGACTCAGTCTGCAAGAAGAACGAGAATTATCGAAATCGTGGTAAAAATAAGATCAGAATTTGTTCCATCACTGGGACACACAATAGGTCCATTCCGCACTTCAAAACTTATTTTCATGCAGTGACGTGTAGACCGAAGATCTCAAACCGTCCCTGTACTATTTATTTATTTAAGGAAAATTTGTTAATAATAGCATAACTGGTCACGTTTTAGGTTTTTTTACAACATGCCAGAGTGGAATTTATTTTTAAACTATAAAGTTTGACACAAATTCCATTACACGTAAACCTCGAAGCGCATCAACATTTATCTTCCGCGAATGTTAATTTTCCATACAAACGCGACGTGTATTAAATATCATTTCTCATATCAATAGATGCGCGGGAGCATGGACGGCGCTCGCATCGATTTATTTATGAATCGCATTCACACATTCCGTTTGGCGTGTATGGGATTGCATACAGGTGGCAGTTGGTTTGCGCGAGCAGTTCAAAACAAATAATTTCAGTAAACTGCTTTTTGTCATAATTTTCTTTGTTGAATATAGAGTATTTGTTTGTTAAAAACATACCAACCGAATTAAGAACCTCTTCATTTTGTTAAAGTCGGTTAAAATTGTTTTAAATTCCTTTCATGAAAATCTTTTGCGATTATCCCAATGTGAATTTCCTAAGGTGATGTAAAACTCTTTCGGAATGAATTTTTATTATATTTTTATGCTAATTCTACAGATGGTCACTAACTAAATAATCATTTTTGACGGGATTGCTACCACGTACCTTAATTTCGAGTTTCGAGTTTATCTAATTTGCAGTTTCAGTATTCAGTTTTCGTCCGAATGACTTTGATTATAATACTTTTCATGATGACTCATTAAATTATTGAAAGGTAGTATGTTGTGTAAATTAAATGTCTGCCTAAGACCGATTTTTAGTTGGGCGATAGTTGTGCCCGATTTTAAATTGTATGAATAATCGGCCAAATCAAATCGGTGTAATGTGCGCACTTCCATACATGCCCATACTGATCAACTGTCCGACTAAACTATCGGCCGACGAAAAATCGATGATCTGCTCATAGCCTAAGTCAACGTTCAGCTTTATCCATTGCAAGAAGCGGCCAAACACTCGGTTTGAGAGATGCCCTTATTTACATGCGCGCGCAGAGTTATGTGTTTGACCTCTGCTTGCGGGGATATTTAACACTAAAATCATAAAATGAGGACACTTAATATCAAAAGAAGTCATTGGTTGAAAAGAACCCACTTTATTTTTAAGAAAAATAATGTTTGTGGTCTCTCACTTTTGGGTTAAATTACAACAGAAGGGACAAAAGCTTTTAAGTTATCCTAGCCTAAAATGTTGTCACTCATTTTTTTAAGAGGGTTAAAAAATGAGTGACAATATTTTTTTTTATTTAAATAGTATTTTGTTAATTAGGCATAAATGGCCCACTTTGTATTATTCTTGTTCCATTAAATATTTTCCAATAGTAATTGTGATGCTTTATTTAATTAAATCGTTTGAAATTAACTTTGAATTAATGAAACTCGTATTATCAAAAAACTATTTCCAAGGTCACAAAATAAAAATAAAAATTGAGCTGGGTTGTTTATGACCCCACGTTTTCTTTACAGGGTTAACTCTAAAATGGCACGCTTCTGTATTTTGCACTATTCCTTTTTTGTTTTCAATTACCATAAACGTGGTCTTACTTAAATAGATTTTTGAAATATTATGCTAACTTTTCAAGCATCTAAGAATGTAAGATCTGAATATATATGAAGAAATTTCTCACTTGCCTAAATCAAATCTTTTTCCTGCAATTCATAGTTTCAGTTATGGAAAACTTGTCTCCATTTATACAGCATGTTTTTTAAAGAAACATTATTTTTCATTGTTGTGGAAAGTGGTCTAGTTACTCCTTCACGCAAAAAATACTTAACTAATTTTGATAAAACTGTACGATAATGAAGTTTCACTTCAGTATGGCGCTAGGCGCTGGACGTAGGCCGCTACCATCCGGGCAACATGGAAAGAAATGGGGGAGGCCTATGTTCAGCAGTGGGCGTCCTATGGCTGAGATGATGATGATGATGATGATGGCACTAGGCAGTAATTTATTGAAATTCACACAGGAAATTGTATTGCACTCCCTTGCATTGAAAGTAATAAATAAATAAATGCCTGTAAATTAACAGCTTTTCAAGATGTTGTTTTTGTGTAAGTGAAAAAATAAGAGTAATTTTTAGTTTATTTTCATTATTAATCCTTCTTCCAATGTTGCCTCATATTTTTCATAACGGCATATCCACAAACGAAGACCTTAACAAATTGGATCACCGCGTTGATGTACGACCGGCATTAACTCGAGACACAAATGTGCGCATTCCGGGCGAATTCCTGGCGAATGTTCGCGTTAACGAGCAAACGCATGCTTTGGAGTGGCGGTAATTAATTTTTGAAGACGTGTAAATTATGCTGATTTTTGTGTTAGACTATTAAACTTGCTTTCCTTTTAAATAAGTAAGAGCATAGTGTATAAGCTAAATCCTCATATTTTTACACAGACAGTAGAAATATCTATTATTTAAAATAAAAATAAAATAGTTTCTACAATCACATACTAGGTGATTGCCTACTCCCAGCTAAACTCAGTCGGTCAATTGAAACTCACTACATAACTTATTGGCTTAAAACTAACTATGCCAGTCTAGTCAGTAGCATTTATAAAATCTTCCTGCGTACAGTTTATTCGATTAGTGAGTTTAAAAAATACAGACTTCTGTACCTACTTGCTTTAAACTTCCTTGTTCACTAAGGATTGATTATTGGCAAACTCAGATGCTTCAGCCCTAAGTAAATCACCAAACAAAGCACATACAAGCACAGCAAAGGTATTTGGTTGCATTCAGTGCGAAATCAGTGCGTTTATTGTAATTTAATAGTAAGACTTCGGATGGCGGTAGGCGGAGGGTGATTGATGACACCGGCTCGGAACTGTATCAGTCATTTGCCGGGTGTGTAATGTATGATATAATTACATATCATATAATACTTAGAGGATATAACATCAAATTATATAAAATCATTTAATATAATAATTATTTACTATAATAAACGAATAATATAATTTTAAAACGAATAATTTTAAGACAAATAACTATTAACTGATATAAAATGGTTTGATATAATGAATATTTTCTATAAAACTTACAATGTATACTATTTAAAACAAATAACATTCAAATCATATAAAAATAAAATGTCGAACAATCAAATGAGATAAAATTCTTTTCCTATAAAACTTAAATCATATAACAATAATAATTTTATATAAAGTTCATTTGTTATAATAAGCATTGCATGCAGCAAGCAAGCGAGCAAGCAAGCAAGCTAGCAAGCAAGCTAGCATGCAGGCAAGCAAGCAGGCAAGCAAGCTAGCAAGCAGGCAAGCAAGCAGGCAAGCAAGCAAGCAAGCAAGCAGGCAAGCAAGCAAGCAAGCAAGCAGGCAAGCAAGCAAGCAAGCAGGCATGCAGGCATGCAGCATGCAAATTTGACTAAAAACTTGAGACTTCTGTCACGGCTCCGGCACTGCGGGGCTCTGGCGGTCCCTCGCGTGCTAATCGTCGCAGATGGCTTTCGCTCGACACCGCGTCTTCGGCTTGCTGGCCGGCTTCGCCGGCCAGCCTCAGCCGCGGCGCCTCGCTTCCAGCCACCTGCTCCTCAGCCCGCGGGCCGCCTCGCCCCTCCGTGCCTACGCGCTTCTAAATTACACTCTAGGGGTAGGGCAGACAAGACTACGTGGAGTCGGTTTTACGGCGATTCGTTTTTGTCACTAAAGTCATTTATAAGTCAAGCTAAAAAAGAACATATTTAAAGTTATATCAGAAGTTATATCAATTAAAGAGTATAACAAATAATATTTATTACAAGTAATGGTTATGTGAAATAATATTTATATTAAACAAAATTACATCAAATGAGTCTTAGATTAAGTAAGGTTTATATCAAATGTCTTTATGCGTTGTGATTGGTATCTGAAATGATATTATTAGAAATGATTTATTATATGAAGTAAACATTATATGTTAAAAAATTATATCAAGTGTTATTATAACATACGTTTATTATACAATATGAACGTTATTGAAATGAATTTATATCATATAAACTTATATAAACTGTCACGCACCCGTCATTTGCCTCCGTCACAGACCGTATGGTTCAATAGAAACCACATTGAGGTGTAGAATGGAGTTCATTGAATGACCACTTTATAATGTCCTAGAGACGTCATCATAGACTTTCTATAGAACATCACATAGAGAGGTTCTTGTTCGTTTGCATCCAGTGGTTTCCCGCGGCGCTATGTAGACTGTCAGGCCACTGGATACATAGTTCTAGAGACAGCAGAGTAAAAAATCGATACAGTATTGTAGATCTTGTTACTAAGATACTTTTGGAGACATCACTGGCCGTGGGCCATTGAAGGTTATTTAAGATTCCATGTTCAGGGCATCTTCCATTTTTACGAACGTTATTTATTTTATTTCTCTGTTTTAACTCTCTTCTGGCCTTTAAGACTCAAGTTTGAGTAAGAGTACTTAGTCTTAGGTCTCACCATAACTTTAAATTGAGATTTAGGGAGAAGTTACTCCAGTAAAAACATGTGTCTGGTTTTAGACATGAATCTTGTAGAGTCTTTCATGCTAATTGATCTGTGCCCTCGACATAATTTACACTGATTCAATTTGCCCGCTTTTTGCGACGCGTAATGACTGTTCCCGTGTGAAACCGGCCTTATTTTTGTTAAGACGGGTTTTGATAACATTAACAATCATTTTAATGATTATTGAAATTTTTACGTTAATCACCATAATCCTAAATTTTACACAACAATTTTTCATCTGAAAATAAATCCTTTTTCATTTTCAAGTGAAAAATTTTAATAATATTCCAATCAACTTTGTGATCAGTAGTTTGGTAATGTTAGAAAATTCTGCACTGACTCCCGACCTAAGGAATATGGTAGGTGTAAAATTTGACATTGACAGCGACCCCATATAAATTCGAAGGTTGAACTCGTATTAAAATTCATTAAGTATCTCATCACCTTGCTTGATTACCTGCCGATAATTGAATTGATAATAATGGCTAATTAATATTAAAAAAAAGTCTACGTAAGAAAAAATATAAAATTAGATATGCGTAAGATGGGAGACATTTGCCTAATGACCCAAAAAAATCAAGGTACCTTTATTTTTATCTATAAATGTTAGTTATGTCCCTGAAAAACTGAAATCACTTGGGTCACTGTAATTATTACAAGCTTATAATGTTAGAAACGTTATTTTAAAAATATTTTTTGGTAACACCCATCCGTATGAATGTGGCCTAAGTGATTTTTACGCCATCATCAGTGGCTGTAAATTAATTATTTTTTATTTCATATGAAAATATTGTTGTCGTAGTTATTTTGTATATTATGTCATGGCGTAACGTCCGTTTATCAGGCTTTTTAACCGCCTTTTATTTCCCTTGGATTTTGTAAATAAATAAAAACACCCTGTATACTTTTGCTAGGATTTTCCAGAGAGATACGAAACTAAAACTGAAGCAACTATTAAAGTACATTAATAACGAAACGAAAATGACCGTTGCTAACTAGAGTACGGCAATAAATTGCCCTTCCTTATTTGAAAATGTAACACATAATAAATCAAACCCTGCTGCAAGATTTTGAACTTTCAGACTTTGGTTTAGAATTTCTAATTGAAAAGCAAACGGTAGCTTGAGGTTATTTAATACCGATGTAATTGACGAGATATTGAAGCTTCATTGTTAAGGGGACGGCGAAATAAAAAAAAAGTAAAAAATTGAATTGATTTGTAATTTGAATTTTAAGAAGTTTATTATACGACTTCAAAAAAAGAAGGAGCTTCTCAATTCGAATGTATGCTTTTTAAAAAAAATTGGCTTAGATCTTTCAGGGGTAAAATTTTGAAATGAGATCTTTTACGTAAAATGGTGAAAGCAAAAAGATCGCATTTGTCATAAAATGCTGTTGATTGTTTTTTGAAAGCTGCAACTGCTGGTGGTTTGCTACTGCATAATGCAGACTACAACGCCAGCTGCTGTCATAAGTACAAGTCACAGAAGTACGCTTTTGCATGTGACTTCGCCCGCGTGAATTCAGTTTGTCACACGAATAACGATAAAAGTCAGTTCTATAACACATAATGTAAAGTTTCATCAAAATCTGTTTTTGTAGTTTTTGCGTTAAAGAGTAATAAATTAACTATATCCATGGCCCCAAACTTTCACATTTATAACGAGTGTGTCGAGTATATTAGTAACATTAGAATAAAGTTGAAATCTTTAAAAAGGAGAGCCAAGATGTCTGTGCCTTAACAACTAGTGTTGCTGACAGACACTAGGGTATCATGCGCTCGGAAGCGCGCGTGTTACCGTATCGCAGAACCATCTGTCCGTCTGGTGACTTGGATTTATTGGCTTAGTTATTTCCCACCAAGTATTAGAGTATTACCACAGAATAATAATAATTACTACGTACAGAAGTTTTACTTCGCGAAAGTATTTAAAAAAAATTATGCTCAATGTCATTAACAATATGGTGTAATTTAGCCTGTCTCAAGAGTCAAGCACCATTTTGTTGACAAACGTCAGTGATCGGCACTGCGCCGAAGCTATAGGGCTGACTTCGGTAAAATGATGTGACGTGAGGTGCCAAACTGCGGAAAATGGCGGAGGAAATACATGATTTAGCATGAATTATCATGAATAATATTAACTACTTATTTACCTCTCAGTGTCTTGAGGCAACTTAAAAAAGTACATTCTGTGTTTTTATTATTATTTAGGCAGTTAAATATTGCACAGTATTTAGTACACCATTTTCTTTATTTTCTTCCATCACAAGAATACGCGTGCGTGAGTCAATGTTCGCTCGTATGTGAGGCCCTGTCGAATAGTTTCCTGTAGGTGGGCCATCGTGCGTGTTTTGTTTTCGATGTAAACTCGCGGAGATGAACAGGCCTGGTATTACCCTTAGAATGATTCTCATAGTCACTATTCAGAGAAAAATCTGGCTATCGAAAATGGACCCTAAATCTGTTCAGATACTTAGAGTTTGTTGAAGCAGGAATTAAAATAAATAAGTTAAATACAGGATTTGACCTAAACTTCCACGCTAGCCAGATAGTCCAGTAGAATTAGCTTTTAAATCGGAAATAATTCCTACAAAAGATTTTATTGCTTTAATGGCTTCATTGGTTGCCCATTAAGACTCTCCTAAGTTTTCGACTTCGACGGAGTTGTGCTTAAGTGGTGGGGGCCCCCGAAAGGGGCGCTTTTTCGGTTTTCCAGTTATGCCGCGTAAAGGACTTACCCTATCGAAAAGTGGTCTTCCTGATGGTTAAAGGGCATTTAATTCTGCATTAAATAAGACCAAATTCATATGTTTTGAACAAACCGTTCTCGTGCAAATGTTCGGCAAAGTAGAAAATATGTGTATAATTAATGACCCTCTCCACGTCCAATGGCTCGTTACCCGCAGGCTTCCAAGTCTTGAAAAGGAGCGCCTCAACCAGTGTAACCCTATCAAGGCATACGAGCTGGATTCGCCGATCCTTGTTCGTCCCAGCCGTTCCTTAACTGCGGTTGCTGCATTAATTATACGTATATTTTCTACTTTTCCGAACTTTAGCGCGGGAACGGTTTATCCAAAACATTTGAATTTGGTCTTATTCAATGCAGGATTAAGTGCCCTTCAACCGTCATGAAGACCACTTTTCGATAGGGTAAGTCCTTTACGCGGTATAACCGGAAAACCGAAAAAACGCCCCTTTCGGGGGCCCCCGCCACTTAAGCACACCTCCGTCGAAGTCGAAAACTTAGGAGAGTCTTAATGGGCAACCAATGAAGCCATTAAAGCAAAAAAATCTTTTGTAGGAATTATTTCCGATTTAATCAATTTTTGTGTTTAATTCTACTGGCCTAAGATGGGCTAGGGAGGCCTGAAGACTTGATGCTCGCATTTTCCCCTTTTGCTTCTGATAAATTAGTGTCGAACTCCTTCAACGAAGACTGATAATGATTTAGGAATACGGGTTAATATTAAACATTAAAAGAGTTTTTTTAAACGATTTGATTTTGTAACATTATGATTTAGATATTAAAAGGTGTCTACATCAGCCAATTGTTGCATTACAATAATATATCTAGACCTAGCCTCTCTGAAAAAGCGATAAGACCACAATCGCCTGTTTTTTTCATCCATCAACTCTAAGTAAAACAAACTGTACTGTACTGTACATCTACTGCTCGCTTGTAGGTAGGTGTAGGTCATCCGTCCATCGGGCGGTCATACGCGCGGAAAAAACTAAACAAGACACAAAGAAAGGGACAAAAAACAATATCTATTGTCACAGTATCGCCCCGTCATGCTTCGTAACTGATATAATTATGTCCATCATATCGCTACACCTTATTGGAATACCAGTTGGAGTTGATTGAGAAGACTCACTTTATGGATGTAATCATTTATAATTTTTGTATAAAACCTTTACCAAACTCTAATTCTTGAACATCAACATTCTCATGCGAAACGAATAATGATATCTTGCGTCCTGCATTCAAACTGTCGTATTATTATACATAAGTAAGTAGTATTAAGATAAATATAAATTTTCCTAGCTCTATCTTAAGAAATTATGAAATTCTAATTAAAAAACATAGTTTAAATAAGTTGCTGCATCCGATTCGGCGAAATTTTGTATTTCTCCACGGTACGCTACAATAATCTAATCGACTCTACAATAAAATTCATTATCTATCTGTTAAGTCGTAAACAATTAAATAAAAATGCTTTTACCTGTGCTTAGAACCTACTGTTAAAGCTTCGTGCATTATGTAATTATGTCGATCAGTCCACAAGACCATATTTAAACTGTAACAAGCGACATGATGCCCATTCATTTGGGCTACAATGCAATGGCGCGCTATGATTACTGGTATTGAGTTTAGACGTATTCATATTATGGTAGAGAAGAGATACTGTGTGCTGGTAACCAGTAACATTGTAAAATAAGCGTTCTGAATATCCAAACCTTAATACAATCGAGAAATCGAGAATCTCGCATTTGGAAATGATATTTGAAACTAAATTCAAACACAAGCTTTAATTCATTTGTTCTTGAGTACCAGTTAGTACCTACTCAAGTACAGATTTTAACAGGCTCTACCTTACTTGCCAAGCTTTTCTTTAAAGATGTAAATATATAATAATAAATAATAAATAAATAAATCTTTGGACAATTTCACACAGCGCCAGCTAGCCCCAAAGTAAGCAACTTAATGCTTGTGTTATGGGTGCTAAGCTTAACGGATATACTACTTATATACTTTTTTTTTAAATACATACATATTATACATAGTCACACCCAGACCCATCACAGAAATTAAAATTCATCATTTCAATTTCTGCCCGGCCGGGAATCGAACCCGGGACCTCTCGGCATAGTAGTCCGTTCTGAACCACTACACCAAACGGCCGACAAAATATATAAGTAAAACGTCCAATATTGTCTACTAGCTTCCCGCCCGCGGCTACGCCCGCGTGGTATTTTGTCTGTCCTAAAAACCTTTATCGCGCGCGTTCCTGTTTCATAAACCGGGATAAAAACTATCCTATGTCCTTTCCCGGGACTGAAACTATCTCTATGCCTTTAATGAAAATCGGTTCAGTGGTTTAGGCGTGAAAGCAAGACAGACAGACAGACAGACGGATAGACAGAGTTACTTTTGCATTTATAATATTAGTATAGATTTGACTGAGTACATATCTATATCTTCTACCTTCTGAATCTGTGAGTGAGTTATTTATAAAATGTGTAACCTATCTTTGTAAAGGACAATATTATTTTATTAATTAAAAGTGGCGGTAGTTATTGACAAAGTTCCAACTTTGACTTTCTTCAAATTTCCATATAATTATGCCTGCCAAACTGCGTAGACTTAGCACCAAAAGAACTCATACCCGAGCTTTTTACTATAACTGGGGCCTTAATAATAGTCTTCCTAATGATTCTATTCGCACATTGTTGTAATTTCTCTCAAATGGGAATAAATACTTGGGCAAAGTGTAGGTAATGAATCAAGTTTAACAAGTCCACCGCTCACCTTTCTTAGTTCTCCTCATTTGAAATAAAAGCTTGTGGTTAAGGAGAAGTGTCATTTTTAATACAGTTTTGGTAGAGACATACCTATGTATCGTAAAAAGGGAGATTTTGCAGTTGAAAATGTAAAGGTTGACAAGGAGGTTGACAAGTTGTGGACTTCACGTTTGACAAACGTAGTGTAGGAAGCCCCTAAGAAAAAGCGGAAGTTTGTGCTCTTTAGCTTACGCTAAGTATCCGGCAGTGCACTAATGCCCGTTTTCACCATCAAAACCCAATTTTTAAGTGACCCCTATGGTAACACATTATTTATGACTTTTGTATTCATAAGGGTCATTTAAAAATTAGGGATTGATGGTGAAAACGGGCATAAACCTTTTTGATGATGACGATACAGTAATGAAACTTAATCTTTGGACATATTTTGTTCTAAAAAGTTGCTCCTATTAAACTAACTTATATCGCCATTAACACCTTTAAATAAGCTAAAGTAATTATGCTCGTAATAGGACTAGGACCACCAAAATGGGTATCGAACTGGCATCCTCTTGTTTGGTTCCCGTCGGTCATAGTCCGATGCCTGTTGGGGTTCGTTCGTTCGTTCGTTTCAGCCGAAAGACGTTCACTGCTGGACAAAGGCCTCCCCCAAGGATTTCCACAAAGACCGGTCCTGCGCCGCTTGCATCCAGGTACCTCCCGCGACCTTCACCAGATCGTGGGTCCATCTAGTGGGAGGCCTGCCCACGCTACGTCTTCCAGCTCGTGACTGACATAGCCCGCAGAATCGCTAAAATCAAGTGGCAGTGGGCGGGGCACATAGCTCGAAGAGCTGATGGCCGCTGGGGCAGGAAAGTTCTTGAGTGGCCTGTTGGGGTATTGTCACCTAATTACATACATTGTATACTACAACTCTTCCCCTTAACAGCGTCACTCACCGCTCTATTTCTAATATCGTCCGCCTCTTAAGGCGGTAATTACGGAAATGCGCCCTATTAGCCGGCCGCGCCGCGAACCGACATTTTTCCGCCTCATTTTCGCGTAAAAACGCGCGATTAATCGTAAATGGCGCGAATTACCCGCCCTTGGACATGATGACGTCTGACATGTCAGCTGTCACGCGGCTGAGTGACGTGTAGGGATGCACTTACATTGCTGGTAAGTTGTTGTGTTTAGAAATCAAACAAAACGGACCACTTATAAAATAATTAAAATGATGACTATTTGTCAATCAATTGATTTCATAAGTTAATTTTTTTAAATTCTAAACAATAGGCTCCAGCTCAATTTAATGTCCAATATTTCAAAACTATTATAATGTATGTAATTTTACGTTAGTCAAAAACTAATCGGTGAACAGAGCTTTGACAGAAGTTGTGCTTTATAATTTTAGGTGCCTGATTTTGACCAACAAATTATGCAAATTTATGAATGAATGGAAAGATAACATTTTGCTCACACAAAATTAGTTTAGCATTTTTGAGTACTTTCTAGCACCGATGTCACTAACATTTTTCAAAAATGGCTATCTAAGATAACGTGAAGTAAGTGATGCAATATGTCACGTCGCATAATGTAATATTTTAATGCATTTTGCCTTATTTATTGTATGTTTTTTATTTAAAAAAGATGGCAATCCCGCATTTCGGTTTCAGTTCCCACAATAAAAACGTAATAAAAGTAGTTTAAAAACTGGCACACGGCCATAATTTACGTAAAACAATAAATCCACCGAGAAAGTGATAAGTCCAAAATAATAAAATATAACAATCGGACCGTTTTTCGGCGAGAGAACCGATTCAATCGATTCTTTTCGATTCCAATCGATTTACGAGTCGAAATCGAACGATAAATATTATTGAGCAAACGAATTGTTATTTTAAGTTTACATGCGAACATTAAATTAAGTGAATGTCGACCGATATTTTGTACCAATAAAGGCACCGACGTCAGATGTGAAATAAGATTTTACGTCATAAAAATATTTATTATGAGTACTGTCTGTTTATTTTAACGAGCCATACAAAATCATAAGTTGTTCAGTGAAGTACCTATATTGTGTACCGACCTACGCGCGTTCGTGTATTTAAAAATCGTGTAATTATGATTTTATTGCGTGTTAATGCCACTGCTTACTGAATTACAAACAAAGCAGAGCTTTTTTAAAAGCGACTAAATAAATAGAAGCTACCTATACAAAAAGCTCATGACTTGCATTATATGGTCCTGCCTCATCTAAATTGTACCCCATTGGAACTCAAACCTGTTACTGCATTTTTCATCATTCTAAAGAATAGTTGACTTTCCGTGATGCACTAAGCCAGGGGTTGTTGTACAGAGTAAATCGAAACTGATCGTTCATTCGTTCGTTTCAGCTGAAAGACGTCCACTGCTGGACAAAGGCCTCCCCCAAGGATTTCCACAAAGAGTGGTCCTGCGCTGCCCGCATACAGGCCATCCGCCATCCTCCCGTGACCCTCACCAGATCGTCGGTCCACCTAGTGGGAGGCCTGTCCACACTACGTCTACAGGCTCGTGGTAACCGCTCGAAACTTTTCTGCCCCAGCAGACATCAGGTGTACGAGCTATGTGTCCCGCTCACTGCTACTGGATTTTAACGATTTTGCGGGATAAAAGTAAAAGATAATAATCACAAAAGCTTCCATAATTTCAAAATATTTTGTTTTGTTTACATTTGATTGCAAATTAATTTGTTTCATTCTTCAAAACAAAAAAGTATTGATTTTGCATACTTTTACAATAAATCATTTCCAATAATGATGATGAAATCATTTATTCAGACTTCAGGCTCATTTCGGAAGGTCACGGAACCCAAAAATGAAAAATCATATTAAAAATTACATAACGAGCAATAATAATCCGTTTGAAATCCACAATGACGTCATAAATATTATACGACGGATATGGTACGAAAGCTCGTGCTACATCATCTCTCTTTGATTACCTCCTTTAGCTCTATCACAAGGGAATAAAGCTCAGTTTTGAACGAAAATCTCAGGTTTTGAAGTATTTATGGGTAGCTTCAGGCAGTCCATATTATTTTTACGGTTATGGCTCCTTGTTTATTTAGCAAAGTATCGCGAATGTAAAATCGACTATTTTTCGAAATTGGGGTATTTTTATAACTTATTATTAGCAGGTTTTGTGAAGAGAAAATATTGATGAAACTCGTGGACGATTGGCAATTCTTAACCGAATTAACCCCCTTTTTTTTCAAATATCAATGCCAAACTTGAACATAATTTACAGTCTGTGATATTTTTCTAAAGGAACCACCACGTAGGAAATAAACCCAGAATCAGGGTTTAATCTCTATTCGTTTACTGTTCTATAGAGGTGTGCCTATTTATCACAATATTTGACAAACAGGAAAGCTAGAAATTTTTTATGTAATATCTTCATCACTCTGCTACGATTTAGGCTTAATAGCATTATTATACCAGTGTTTTTCAACCTTTTTCAAGACACGACCCCCCTAGTATGAAAAAATAGTTTGCGACCCCCTGACCGTTCGCTTTTTGTCATGCATTTTATAATCTTACAAAAAAGTTGTAGGGACCGAATACTACCGATAAATCTATCTTTAAAAGTTTACTGTTTTTTTTAATAGGTAGTTTTTACGACCTCTCGCGACCCCCTACAGAAGCTTTTCGACTCCCAATGGGGTCGCGACCCACAAGTTGACACTGATTTATACAATCAACTACTATTCACGTATTAGTCAACATTTTTATCTAGGCGGGTATTGATCACAACATTCGAGTGTTCAATTAACTGACTTTAACCATATGGCTGCTGCAGCTTCTTAAATGCATTACGCACTTTTAAAATATTTTAATCGTTTGTATGCACCATCAAAAGGACCTCATAACAAGACTTGGACCGTAATCATATCGCGATCACTCGTAATACCCAATTTCGAGGTTTAATTTATAAACTATATGATTTCGCGCGATAAACTTGCATTTTATACTCTCGTTCCCCAAAGGAGTGCATTGTGGTAACATGAAAATCAGAGATTGATACGATAATGTTAAAATTAAGCAATAACACTTACTCTTACCGAAATGGCCGATTCGGAGTCGGTGCATCGCATAAAAATTTATATTTTAACTTGATCAGATTGCGGTGGTGCGATATGTAAGCAAACGCGTTACCTTGAATCACACTAAGGTTGTAGAATGTAGACTTCATCTTCATCTTCTTCTATAATGTGGGTTGCTATTGAAGAAACAGAGAACAAGCATTTTGTTATTTACATAGAAACATACTCGTCATACAATTGATTTCTGTCCTATTCAACAGAAATTCGACTTGGAGACTGACTAAGATAAACCGTTGTAATGAAAGAAAGATTTACTCGGAACCTCGTCACCACATTAGTATGTCTGCATAATTTTATAATGTCAAATACTCGTTACCAAATAAGTATCAGTATATATTTTATTTTTATTTATTTATTTTATTGTATCATCTTCATTTATTTCCAATAGTCTCTATATTCTAGACCAGAACATCATCTTAGCAACCATCGATTATTTACTTTACAGTCAGTCACACAGCATAACAGACTCTACAAAGCTGTAAATCCTTGAAAAAGAGGCTGACAGTAGTTACTGAGTTTCTTGCGCTGCATTTTCTAAGTACGTACGTGTAAAAGTGCTTTTTAAAAACCTTAATTCAAAAATGAAATAAGTTTAAAAATCATACGTAAGACTTTCCACCCGCTAACATCTTACTCCTTATACCACCCCCCAAAACCCTAAAGCGCGTGTCGTTCCCTGCTTTTATTATGACGCTACCGACTGTACCAAATTAACTATCATAAATGTTAACTCACTTTAACGTTAAGCGGACATTTCGGGGTAAGAGCCAGTCGGTTTTGGCAGTCGGAAGTTTGGCAAATGATAGTGATTATAAGGGGATGGTTGAGGCTTATGTGGACCGTGGTAAAGAGAAACCATAGTGAATTAAAATGTTTACAATGATAAAAGGTGGAGAAAATTGAGATAATAAGATTCGGGCTGAGAAAAAAGCAGCTTTTCAGTTTTTTAGTGCAATCTTACAAATATTCAGATCTTACTTGTTTCATGGTTGATATTGTGATAAAGGTTTGTTAAACTTTTCTATACAAGACGGCACAATACTTTAGAAAAGCACTGGAAGAAATTCACACTTAACTATTATAATACCGATTGATTTTATTTTGGGTTAAAAGGCATCATTTCTTTGCCCTAGGACTATTTTAATATTTAGTGACTAAATAAGGCACGGAAAGTTAAAAGCTTGTTTTAAAATATGCTTTTTAGCTATTAGCAGTGTTATAATTTTTACTCTAACTAAGAGCACTATTATGCTTTTTTTTAACGTCTAACATGAATCATTGTAATACATAGTTAGTCAAAACCCTAAGTAAACTGTATATTACATCATATTTAGTGTGATTTGTAGTTGTCATCTGTCAAACCCTATCTCCCTGCCCTCACAACTCACGGCATGCCCAAACAGAACAAACTGTGGAACTGAGAGCACAAATGACACCCGATCTAAAAACGGTGTCGTGAATACAGACCACGACGGGTCGTGATACAACGCCTGTTTTAGCGAATAAATCATCGCGCGATCGACAGTCATAAGCGGTGCGATATCGGAGCAATCGCGCGGTTTTGCCCAAACTGGACGGGGTCACTTCACGACCGGACTATTTCTCACGGGTCGCAACAGTGAGCTACGAAATTATCTTATATTAAAGCCTGGTCTGTGAGCACGTATAATTTTGTCCAATGACCCTAAGCTACCCATCCTTACTCACTCACTGCGGGCGCGCGTCGCACAGTCGTGACAGCAATATTACGCGCGAGCGATAAGGATGGGTAGCTTGGGGTCATTGAACAAAATTATATTATACGTGCTCATAGACCAGACTATAGATTACTGAACACTCTTCTTCTGAAGATTCGCGAAGATGTCAATAGATGGCGTTGTCGTGCGGACGAGACCGACTAATTTTGTGATTTTGACAGAGTATTAGATCTTTGTCTAGCGCATTCATAGCGTGCGAGCAAGTAGGGCTAATTTTGTAATTTTGCCCGAATATTAGGTTTATGACTGGGTTATTTCTTAATGGAATAAGGGTTTTTCCAAGGGTCGTGATACAACGCCTGTTTTAGCGAATAAATCATCGCGCGATCGACAGTCATAAGCGGTGCGATATCGGAGCAATCGCGCGGTTTTGCCCAAACTGGACGGGGTCACTTCACGACCGGACTATTTCTCACGGGTCGCGACCATGAGCTACGAAATTATCTTGGATTAAAGCCTGGTCTGTGAGCACGTATAATTTTGTCCAATGACCCCAAGCTACCCATCCTTACTCACTCACTGCGGGCGCGCGTCGCACAGTCGTGACAGCAATATTACGCGCGAGCGATAAGGATGGGTAGCTTGGGGTCATTGGACAAAATTATACGTGCTCATAGACCAGACTATAGATTACTGAACACTCTTCTTCTGAAGATTAGCAAAGATGTCAATAGACGGCCGTTGTCGTGTGCATTAAAAGCGTGCGGACGAGACCGACTAATTTTGTGATTTTGACGGAATATTAGGGCGTTGTCTAGCGCATTCATAGCATGCGAAGAAGTTGGCCTAATATTAAGTCACTATATTCTGGATTTGAAAAAATCTTTTGCCCGTACGAGACTAAATCACTTCTGTATGAGCTAAGAAACCTTCTTTTCTAGAAGGTTAGAATCTCGAAAATAGAGAGATAAAGAATCCTCGAAAATAAAGAGACAAAATGCCGCATCCAAAATATTTCTTGTTCCGATGGCGCTTCAGTACTGTTGCCTGTTACCAAAGGTCAAAGTCTAGATCAGGGCCTTCGTTTAGTGTTTACTCTCGTTATAATCAATTTGGCGATCAAAGTGATCCGTTATAAGGATCGGGGTGCCTTATCTGGAGGATTTATTCAAAGATCTCTTTCGCTTCAGTGTACCAGCTTAAGTAACTTTAACTTTTGTAAATATCTGAACTTACTTTTTCTCTAGTGGTAATAAAATATCAGTGTAACAACCACCTTAAGTTTAATATTATAACTTTTGTAAATATCTGAACTATTACTTTTTCTCTAGCAGGTATAATAAAACAAGTTCAGCGCCACCGGACTTACCAGTGAGCCTCGAACAATAAAATTTCTATCATTTCTAGTGTCTCATCAGTCAACGACTTAATAATAAAATCTAATTTATTTGGATAAAAGTATGTTAATAAATTTAAAAAGGTACGTTTCTTAGTCTGATTTGTAGAGACACGTGTCTCGAAAATATGCAAAACATAGATATACAAAAATTGTAGTTAGTATGGGAATTTCTTCTATGCAATGCATAACCTCAGGAACACGATGTTCCTTATTCTCAGATCAATTGACCAAGTAATCCTTAATTTCTCTACCTCCTCTCTACAGGGTGCGACATAAAAACCGACTTTCCTGTATCGGGTGATGGTCTGAGGAAGGCAGTTGTTAATATTCATGGTTCGCTCGTCACAAAACGCTAATAAATCAACGAAGATTAGCAAAACATGAAGAGGGTCTAGTTATAATGGAAACATAAGCAGAACTGTTGGTCTGTTAGTCTTATCAACTTATCAAGTCTTATCAAGTATGCTATATCATGCAGGGACCATGTTCATTGTCAGGAAGATATCATGACCGTGTTCCGTCATCATACTATATTAGCCACGGTTTACTCTCATCTTGTTCATGACAATTTACGAGAACTCTATCTCGGTTGTGAAAAGACCTACAACCATGTCGGTATTTTCTACTAAATAAAACATTGGGGTCTCTAGAAAAATTTAGCATGTTCTATTCTGTTGAGAACTTGGAAGTGTTACAATGGTAACTTTTCTAGTGTTATTGTCTCCTGCTGATCATGATTACTGTAGATATTGTTAGAGAGTCATCTTTATTTCTATAGTATCGGTTTATAGTTCGATAGCATACATGTAATAATTTAAACAGTGGAAATACCATTGGATAGTACCAATTTTATAATAATTATTTATCGATGCTCGTTTGTTTTATCAATTGGGTTGCTTTTTAATGTCAATGAGATAGGTGTCCCAAAAAATAGTATCTGAAGCTCAGAGGGTAGCCCTAATAATGCTCTACTCTGGGTTTCGACTTAACACTATTTTTAGGTGAAGGTGATCTGGTGAAGGTCGCGTAAGGTGCCTGGACGCGAGCGGCGCAGGATCGGTTTTCGTGGAAATCCTTGGGGGTGGCCTTTGTCCAGCAGTGGACGTCGTTCGGCTGAAACGAACGAACGAACTATTTTTAGGTCCTGTATATCGATTGTTGACTATATTAGTATGATTATTGAATTTACCTAGGATCAGGTTAAGCTTCTATCGAGCCTGCTGCTTCTACCTTACTTACGGCACAGTAATAATAAGTAATCTATGATCTGGTACGTGATGGATTCAAATAGAGCGATATTTCTTAGAGCCTCTGAGTTTAGTTGGCGGTGACATTGCTAACGTTTTTAAAGGACATGGTAGATAAGAGACACGGTGTATGTACAGCATCATAATTAGTGAAACAGTTTTTTTTAGAGACGGATGCCGTTATATTTCTTATGATTGTTATGATGTAATGCTGATAATTTTTGTGTCAATTTCAATTACTATTAAGTCTAGCTTTTGATAATATCGTTAGTACTTGCTTATTAATTTACATTTTCAGTTTGATTCAGTTTTAGATTTTGACATTATTTAGCCTGTTCTGAAAGGAGGAACATATTTTTGCCGGACAATAGTTTGATCAGAGCGTTGTACGAATAAGTGTGAAATAATGACATTACAGAGACTCTTCAATATGAGTGTCTCACCTGGGAATTGCACCCAGATCCTCAAGATCGATTGAATTCAATTTCTGAATTACTAAATCAAGGAAGCTTAAATATATTTTGTTTTAAAAATACATTACGTTTTAATAGAGGCTCTAAATCAATGGCCTCAATCTCACATTAAGAACACTAATGTAGAGTTAAAAGTAAACAACACCGCCGGCGTATTAATTAGTCCAGAATGGACAGTAGCGACTCTATAACAAAACGAAATGTGAAATGCTTATACTTTTTAAACGGCCCGTGTTCATATTATGACACTAGATTTTTTGTCATTATCGTGGAGTAATTAATTATTATTCTTATGTTATTGACCATGAAAGTTTAAAACAATAATATTGTGGAGTATTATATTACAGAAAATTGTGTAAAAAAATATTGTCCAAATGATCTCATTCAAATTTTTTATCCACAATGGGGAATCTTTTGGCCTGCATCTCACCTGATGGAAAGTTATGATCAGGCCGAAGTGGGAGCGAGCTTCACTCGGAATCCTCAACCACAGGAACTGGCTATTATACCTCCAACTTCTGGAACACAAAAATTCTTATCTGAGTTCCCATATTTTTCTACGATACTAAATAGTTTAGTTAGTTATAAAATAATAATAAAAATCATGATGTAAAAGAACTAAGGCCATCTATTAATAGCAAAAGCTCTAACAGACAATCACACACTCCGACAAAAACATTTAATACCCCAATAGGAACACCGAGTGCCCCGTAATTACTATCATTTCGTAATCATTTATCATTAATTCGGGCATTCGGTCATCATTAATCATTAAATGGAGCATTACGGAAGCGTATAAGTAAATTTTTTCGTCAGCAATCAATCATCAATCGTTTTAATTGAATCTAAAATAATTATTTTATAGGCACACGCAACGAGTCATTTTTTAATGATAAATAACTTTGGTATGACGTGTTGTAATTATACTTCAAGTAGCATAGCCAAAGGTCACAAGGTAGGACCAACAAAAGAATATTTAATAACTGAAATTATTAGATACGGTTAGAAATTAACAATGAAAAACTTGCCTTGAGTCCCTTGAAAATCTGGATCTACCTGACATTACCTAAGTCTGTCGCCATAACAACAATGTTAACAGCATTGTTGTGTTCCGGCAGTTAGAGGTAAGATAGCCAGTTCCTCCGTGGTTGAGGATTCCGGGTGAAGCTCGCTTCTACCTTCGGCCTGATCATCACTTACCATCAGGTGAGATACAGGCCAAGAGCCTCCTCGTTGTGGATAAAAAAAAATCTTTTGTGTAACGGTTAGTTATAAAAATATTTCGGAGTTAAGTAGAATACCGTAATATTTGTAATTCATTAGGTATTCCCTTAGGAACCATCTTTAATTATAGTTGCTATTCTTTATTTGCTAGTTGGAGTTTTGTTCCCCAGTCGATGAAGTACATGATGTCGTGCCCTGAGTGCCCGAGCAACTGCACGCAGGAGGATTTAATGAATGCTGCTGACAACGCCACTCTTGTAGCGGAGTTTTGGGCTGACACTGTGTAGGTTTGTTGTGACACGATAAGAAGAAGAAGAAGTTGGAGGTCATAGTTACAAGCACTGTAAAGATTTTAACCTGCTATAGTTCAAAAGCTAAAGCGCATTGACAGACGATTGGAATCTGAATAGACAATCTTAAAGGGCAACTTATACATTTCACCTATAAAAACTAAAGCCTAAAACACACTGCTAAAATGTTCCACTTTGCATCTCCGGTTGCGGTCAAATTGAGAAATCCCAGTGATTTACGACAAATGAAACGGAAGGCGTTAATTTTCGCCTATAAAGCGGTTTAATTACTCTTAGATGAAGATCGTGATTGCGATACGTGGCTTATAGGCCGTGTGGAGTGGAGCTGATAGTTGATAACCTATTGACTTGGTTGACGAAGCTTCGTAGTTATCATTTTTTGTCTACAAAGTATCTAATACAACTAGTAACAGGGTGTAAGTAGCGTACATCTGTCTACGCTTATTTAATCGAGGCTTGAAGGCATATTGTTGCTGTTTTTCGGTTATTACAACGAAACTACGTTCAAAACTCTGAAATGAAACTCAGGCATGAATATAGCTTAAAATAAGATCTTAACATTTAGCATTTTACTTGCATTATGCTAACATGTAGAGTCAATATGAATTTAAATGGTACACTGTAACAGTGTAATGGTACACTTTAACAGTTAAGGTAAGGTGTCAAGTAAGGATATTAACAAATACAATGTTAAAAATGTAGCGATTTAGCCGTGAAACTTTTATATTGTTAACATTAATTTCAGAATCGTCTTTATAGTCCACTAACAACCATATCATAAAAATGTGTTAAAAAATTAACACATCACAATAAAAATAATGGGATCAACGTTATAATTCCGGTCACCTTATAAATTCTGACATTATGTTACACAAAAAATCATGGCACATTACACGAAAATCGCATAAAAGTCGGTGTTCACATTTCGGCTGTTTTTAAATGCATCATTAACTAAATGCCGTACGTTATAGCCTGAGAGGTTACACGATACGATTTAATCGCACGAAATCGAAAACTTTCGATACATATAAATCGATATTCGCTCAAAATTTGTTATTAACCTTAATGAGCCCTGATGACCGTCCTACGGCGACGATATTGTTGCTTCGGTCCGCTTGGGCTCGGTTATTTGCTCCTTTCATACATTTTAGTACATGTTAGGTAGTAAAAAATATCAAGGAAAAGTGCTGTAACCGCCTTTAGTTATTACAAAGTTAAACATTTAAACTTTATAACACCATAAGAATTATTTTGATCTCTGTAAAGAGTGAATCATGCTAATACCAATTAATTTAAAAAGCCACACGTAACTACCTTAATTTGACTGAGATATTGTATAGACAGACGTTGCCTATGCAACATTCCTTTATTTATGAACATTCGTTCAAGGTGACCTAAAAAGAATAGACGTAGTCGTAGGTAAGTCACATTCAAAAGTACACTATGGAATGGGGAATTTATTTTAATACATTGTTTGTTTCATCGAGGACAAGACTAACAATTAACAATTTAGATAGTTGTTACTTGGTAGTAAGTGGAGCCCACCAAATCGCCCTTCCCACATCACTGGGAATCTGTATCACGAGCAACGTGTTATTTAGTCCAGCGCTGGGCGCGTGGGCTCATTATAATATTGCCGGGTACGAGACCTCTTTAATTTCAATTATGCACTTACACGTGATTTTCATATACAGGCTGTTTGTGAAATTTAAATTGTAAAAATCATGATAAATTAAGTTTGTTAAATGTATGGAACACGTTAGTTTTTTTTAGCTATTTCTTTCTGTCCCGAAATAAAGCTGAACTATTTTTTAAATGATAAATTAAGTATTTTCTTTTTTGCATTAGTTTCTATGTACTTATACCTCAGTCGCCCAGCATACAAAAGGATATTATAGTTTCCATTCAACCTGATGTCGTTTTAATTAAAAATAAAATATGTCACGTAATATAACTTTGTTAATACAGTTCAATACACTGAACGTATTTTAAACAAGGAAAAAATGACTTTGCCGTTCAAGAACTGTGTTAGAAAACTTATAATTATCCAAACATAAAAATAGCATCCTCTATAAAAGAGTCCGATAGCACCGCCCAAAAACGTATAAGGTGTCGGAGGCACGTTCAGAAATCGCATCAAAATTATAAAGCAGATAAGTGAAACCTGCCGATCCAGTAATGGCGCCCTAATGACAGCTGTCATCGGCCAAATTTACGAGCGCGCGAAATGTAACATGGCCGCCGAGTAGTGTTGTCTGATTATGAAAACAAGTGATAGTCGTGTACGTTATCGATTTCGTGGTAATAATTTCAGTGTTACTAACCTATTGTCAAATTTTTGAGGTTTAAAAATATTATTAATTATTAAACCTATGTATTATCCAATAAGATGGTTAAACTAGAATAGTTAATTTACCCAAAGGTCTTACAACAAGAAAACTTACACCCTACTCAACTTTAAACTACTTCTAATCAAAGGTACACCCACGTTAAAACCTAGTTGTGACATTTAGTGTAAAAATGTCATTTTAAACTACTGTTGAACTGTTCAACATGCGTGTTGTTATTAGTAAGGGACTTGTTTAATAATGGCTATAAAAAATAGCAAATTAGAGCACAACGTATCTCATATTTATTCACCTTGACTTCGTCAAAAGCTGTCTCAAATTAATGCAGATTACCTATCGATACATTCGACCGATGTACATCACTAAAAGTTAACCTCCGATAAAATTGTAGGGTGAAATGGAAAAAGGCGTATCTTTTACAGTTAGGCAAGATTGTATGATTTGTGACCCAAATATTCGATGCGGCGATGAAAAAAATTAATAAAGATACCCCAATTTGTTTTTTTTTGGTATTATTGTTGGTATGGTTGGCAAAGGAATGTAAGATTGAAGCCCTAATTTTCTTTCTAAAATGAAATAAGATGAGGTCCTGGATTTTTTGAAATATAATAACTACAGAGTAAATAAACAATTTCGCGGTGGTTGCTTTAACTTCAGATTCTCATAATCATAAAGCAAGCAAGTGTTATGTTTTTATTTATCTATAACTAGGGGAGAATGGTCATTCATTGTTATGTTAAAATACCTTTTATAAAATAATTCTAGTGTAGGTAATGAGAATGAATCCATTTTTTTTTTACTTTATAATACATTGACACAAAGTCGGCTCATTTCTTTTGAAAATTATAACTTTAAACTTCAAATAACTTGCGTTCAGCTCCTTGCAATTCAATCGAATACAATCTTGCCCTATTTCCCCATACCCTTTACATTTTAATCCAAACATGCAAAGGCGAATCACCACAAAAATCCTACGCATCTGTGCGACGTATTTTAACAAGACAGATTTATCGATTCGCATATCGAGATGTATCGATCGAACGGTTATTCCGTCAGATCGTAACTCGATTGAAAATCGGAAATCGATCTGACTGATATCGATTAACTTTATGAGGTATGTCAAGTTATTTAAATGATGAAGGTTTGTGCTTATGCCGATGTCGGTGACATTTTTAATTAACTGGACATGGCGGTGAATATCATTTATGGTTCATTATTATCCACCTAAAAACATCTGAACTGTCATTGATGGGTATCAGAATCGATGTATTTTGTTAATTCATGATTAAAAGATCCTGAATCGTAATTTCTCGGATTTTATTTTTTATTGTGACTGTCGAGTTGATTTTATTGACTGTTTACGAGTCATAGGCTCAGTTATTGTTCGTATTATACTTTCGATTCCAAATAGTGTAGTCTGATCATTTGATGACGACTTAGTTTGTAGGTAATATATGGGGCACACTGAAAACCAGCGCCGTGGCCTTCGTCACCGTGGGCCAAGGCATATGCATCTTGTTGGTGAATGGGTGGCACTACTCAGTTTACTCTTGTTTTTATTTTTTCTTCTTCTATTATTATGTGCCACTGTCATGTCTATGTAATTGCCTGTATTTGTGTGATGTCCATTGTAATAAATGTATCTTTCTTACTTTCTTTCTAATTTTGGGGGAAATAAATTTGAATAAGATAGAGGCTATAGTTGCTATTGAAATACTCTATCGTAATAACGAGTTTAGCCATTATTGGTGACATACATATCAACATGATATATTATATACATTATTTTGAAATAATTAAGGGCGGGATTTAGATAATACGCGAGTGTCAAATAAAAAATGCACGAGGACTGATTTGTAGATTGGTTTTTAAGTTTCCCAACCCACCTATCCCTTCTGTTTCACCGCAACATTATAAATAGCCAGGAAATACCTTTTTGCGGTCCAATTAGCACATTTACACTCATTAACTATGATAGAGTAAGTACAAGACAGAAGTCACTGCGATGGCGACTCGTTTCCATTATTTAGTGCCTACGAAAGTTTTGATTGAATTTTATACTTACATAGTTTGCTTCTGATAGTTTACACAGTGCCATGGCTATACATACCTACATAGAAGTATCATTATAAGAGACCAAGTCTTCGTTCCATTTGAGTAAAACTTAAAAAATGTAATACCTAAATAATTACTTTAAAAAATGTTGTGCTCGATAAACACCACTAAACTACGGTAGATGATAAGAAACTAGTCAAATTGTTTATCTTTGATCCATCAAAAATACTATCCAGTATTATTCTATTGACTCTCTTCTAATGCCAGGGAAAATCGAAGACTGAGGCCCAGTTTATTGATTTGTAGTTAAAATAACCAATAGTCAAATTTGACAAATGTCAAATGACAAGTGGTTAAATATCAAAAAAAATGTTTTTCGAACAATGGTTAGCTTAGCTTGACTTTTAGTACATTTTTTAACCATTAGTTAACATTTTGTTAATATTTAACCATTAGTAGCAAAATTTAACAATTAGTTATTTTAACTATGAATCAAAAAACTGGGCCTAAGAAGTGACTCTTCTGTACCTACCTTTGTTACACATAACCGACTTCTTTTGCGAAATCTAAAACTCATGTTTGAGCATTTTCTAACAATAGAGTTCTCATGTCTGTGTCCCTAATGCCCTTAGATTTAGAGGTCAGAATATATTACAAATATAGTGCAAATCGAATATTTTCTATTTTCAACCTTAAGTTTAAGTTGTTAAGGCGAATGCTAGAGTCGTTTTGTTCAAAAGTTTCCGCACTGCTTGCGAATTAGTTCAGCGGGCTTACATTGAAAATCACTTACTATAATTAGGTATGTTTTTAAAGATGGTTGCTCCATCTTTCATTTGTTTTGGAAGGCGTTATACTTATTAGGCGTAGGCGAAAAGAAAATCTATAAGTATCAAAATGTTATATTTTTCAAGTTATCAAATATTAAAATTTGTGATTAGGACGTCCTTCTTGGCAACGATTTTCTTGTGTGAATACTTATTAATGTGTTTAGAAGAGTACAAAACATGCCTTAGAATATTATTTTCATGCAATGTAGTAGAGCTATGAATTACGCAGTAGTACCTATGTGTTTTATTTGCTTTATATTATTTAACATAAAAATATGTTATGGAATTACTAGTAAAGTATTTACCTATAATAACAGAACTGGTATTTTTAATTTAGAATAGAATTCAAACCAGGTTATATTATGCGGGCTAGTTTAAATTAAAGTGCATTGTTTAAACATTTGTAGGTTACTATAATAATAATAATATCGTCCCTTTCTTTTGTAGGTAACATTAATATTTTTTATAATAGTGTTGTTATGGATCCAAATTTTAGTATTATTAACTGTTTTTGTATGCGAAAACTTAAGTATGAAGATTTTTTTTTATCATGGTAAAATATTCTTATGAAAAAAGGGTTATTATTCATTCCAAAACGAGGCTAATGGTTTTGTAATTGATTAAAGAGACCCTAAAAAGAAAAACCCAACTTAATAAATTAAGCGGCGATTTAAAATCATTAAAAACGCACCCAGTGATTTTAGTTAGTAAAGATCTTATCCTTTATCATTACATTTTACAATTCACACCTTGAAATCCTATTAACGATAAAAACCCACAGTTTTTCTCTTCATAACCGTTAAGACCCTTTTAAAGAAATTTACAGAAACTTTGAATGGTCATTTTTGGTGTATGAGGACCATAATGATTATGTGGTGGCGTTCTTGATGTTATCAATGTTGGAGATCAAGAAACCCGAAATAAATACGTATCAGCATCTTAAACGGGATGTATGAGTGGACTGAAGTATGGTATTGGTCTCGAGTGATGGATGGACTGAGCTTTTTTGGTGTTATGGCCGCGGAGGATACTCTCATCATGAAATGTCATGAAGGCAATAATTGCCGCTGTTTTGATAGATGATATGGCCACCGAAACCACTTTTGCTTCGGTGGGCAAGAACCAGTAAAATTCAAACCAATTAATGAATTAGTACTGTACCTTTCCAATAAATATAAAAGCCGTATCGTGGTTCAGTTTTAAAATGCTTTAGAATGTAGAGCTACTCTAATTTCAGCAAACAGTGTTAGTTTGGTACAGCTGGTATTCCATTTTAGGTTTCCATTTTATCCAGTTTCCTTTTATTGGATCCATTATTTTCTGATGTTCGATTTATCGATCGATCCATTATTATCAGACCTATACTTGAAAAAGAGGCTCACAAAGAAGACTAATGCCCGTTTTCACCATCAATCCCTAATTTTTAAGTGACCTCTATGGTAACACTTAACAGGACATTTGTTTTCATAGGGGTCACTTAAAATTAGGGATTGATGGTGAAAACAAGCTTGTGGTATAATACGCTGCTTCTTCTTAGCTCTGAACAATGTCCCGAAGCAGTGGTTTGAGTTAAAGTGATACTGAGACGTGTAAAAAAAGTTTTAATGACTTTTACTTGATGCTGTTTTTTGTTTTATTTTAAACAATATCTATTTTAATTCCTCTGACAATACCATTAATCTCAGTTCCAGCATCTAGAATACAGCTCTATCGCCACTTCTTAATCCAACACAGCTTGAATTTTCAATTTAAAATCGTTAACGATCGCTCGTGACCAATCGAGATATCGAATTCTCGCCGTATTTATGAATAAATCGGCAGTAAAAGGGATCGTTCGTCATAATCCCGGGGTGTTAAGGGAGGGTCACACGAGTGATGTAGCCCAAAGATGGTAGATGGATAGAAGGAATGTACTTTATTGTACACTCACTATACAGGGCAGATATGTACCATCCTAGACTGCATCCCGCTTAACATCAGCTGCGATTGTGGTCAAATACCTGCCTTGTTTTGCATTAAAAAAAAACTACACATATCAGACACAATTTGTACTCATTTAGTTACATTTTGAAACGCAAGTGAAGTTCTTGCAGGGTTGTGATCCCAGTAGTAAGAATAATTGATAACCATAATAATTGCTTTAAGTTTATTCAAACACTAGCGGCCGCCCGCGACTTCGTGCGCGTGGATCTCGTTTTACCCCCCCTTCATCTATCTTACGCGGTTCAGATTTTTTCATACAAATGTTTTTTCCCGCTAACTCCCGTTCCCGTGAGATTTTTGCAATATCCTGTTGTAACTAAGCTTTAAGTTTACTAAGGTACCTGCATGCCAAATTTCAAGCGTCTAACTTAAGCGGTTTAGATTTTTCGTACAAAAGGATTTTCCCGCTAATTCCCGTTCCCGTGGGAATTCCTAAGTATCCTATAACCTGCCCAGGAGTATGAAGAATAATTGTACCAAGTTTCGTTAAAATCCGTCAAGTAGTTTTTGTTTCTATAAGGAACATACAGACAGACAGACAGACAGACAGACAAAAATTTTACTGATTGCATTTTTGGCATCAGTATCGATCACTAATCACCCCCTGATAGTTATTTTGAAAATATATTTCATGTACAGAATTTACCTCTCTACAGATTTACTATAAGTATAGATAATAATTATGCATGCATCAATTTCTGACGAAAAGTAACAATATAAAATCTTTATTATTTTAAATCTTGTTCGACGACCATTCAGTTCTAAAAGAGCTTGTGATAAATTACTGCAAA
The DNA here is from genome assembly GCF_004193835.3 of Ostrinia furnacalis. Classification (NCBI taxonomy): domain Eukaryota; kingdom Metazoa; phylum Arthropoda; class Insecta; order Lepidoptera; family Crambidae; genus Ostrinia; species Ostrinia furnacalis. The sequence goes on along the minus strand of NW_021137186.1, from coordinate 55,563 downwards.
ACTAAACACCACTCCCCAAAAAGTTATAATCCGCTTAACATTACCACATTTGGAACGTCAAGACTATTCTTTATACTTTTTTCAAATTTCAGTAGGCGTTCAGTTGGTGTTTGGCATTTATAGTTGACCATGAATTTCATGGTTCTCCCAGTATGAACTCCGCCTTATCAGATAATATCTAGGGATGCAATATTGGTTTCACGTTTTGCGCCATTCTCACGGCGCGGTGGGACGAACATGTGACATTGTTTCAGTAATTTGGCGTCCTATGCTTAAGACTAGGATATCGTGACAAAATCTAGGCTATAAGGAACTTATACGGGTGATTCGATATGTGATATATGGTATGGATAACTCTCGTTAGTCTTTAGATAGTGAAATCGGTGAAATGCTTGGTGGCGACCATATTTTATGATGGACGTCGCACATTTATCAACCCAGAAAGGGATCGTAAGCGTATCAACTCGAGGCGGTCAATATTCTTTATGAAACTTCATACTGCAGGGCACAACTTATCCGCACCGTAACGTAAACGCCTCGCCTCGCGGTTGACAGTGCGCGAAAGGCAATGACAGCTCACGAAAGGCGATGACAGCTCGCGAAAAGCGATACGGTGTTATTGATCCCTTTCCGAGTTGATAAGACTGCTAAGAGCTTTAGAGTAGGCGCACACCGTTGATTTTTAGTTGGCCGATAGTTGTGCCCGATTTTAATTTGTATGAAGAATCGGCCAAATCGAATCGGCGTAGTGTGCGCACTCCTATACATACCCAAATGCCCATACTGATCAACTGCCCGACTAAACTATCGGCCGACGAAAAATCAACGGTGTGCGCCTACACTTAATCTGCTAGAAAAATATACGAAAGATTGAGACAGCTGCTACTACTGCTGTTTAATCAAACTGACCTACTCAAAACATAAACCATCAGTTTGATACAAACTTGCAATTTCCTAAAAGAATCTTAAGAACAATATCAACAACAACAGAGCTTGTATGTGAATTTGTCTCATCTAGAAGACCTCAAGATGTATAGAGTCTCTAGCTTACTAAATTCTACAATTAATAAAATCTTAATAACAACAACAATGTCGAATCTTTTGTAGGTGGGAAGTTTTATGCCGTAGTTATTGAAATTCATTTTGCAGGTCTTTGCCAAGATTGTGTACAATTTTCCATCTTAAATATTCTTTTGCGTCGCTATTATTACTACGAGTATAAAATATTGACTATCTTTTCAGTTAACCTCCAATAAATTTTTAATTAGGTCCAAGTGTAAATAACCATTTATTTCAACAAAATTAGTTACAGCGTCCGCATTTAACCGAAATATTCACTGCTGATGAGGTTTTAAATCACCCGCATTGCCTGGCTTAATGAAACAAAGGTATTATTCATATCGAGACAAAATAACTTACGTCCAATGAGTATTATCGAGCACTCGATACGGGCATAAAGGCCTATAAATACTGAAAATACCAACGAAAATAAAACCCCAATCGAACGAAATTGTATCATAAAACATAAACATTAAAGACGATTTTAAAAATACAGAAGTGAAAAGTAAAGTTTGTGTTAGCAAAAAAGTAGTCGAAAATTGTTCCGAATTTTGACCACTCAAAGTTATGTGCCCGATCCGATACGTGTATCCAAATTTATTTGCGAATCGAGATCTCGATTTTAAGAGCCACCGAATCGATTGTCTTCTTTTTTCTCGACTTTCAGTCGACTTTCGGAGTATTTGGTTCAACTTTCGGATTCCGGGGCTCTCCCCAATATATTTTTAGAATTACAACAAAGAAAGAATTCCAATGAACTACTATTATAAAGAGGAAAGATTTCATTCCACCAGCACGCACTAAGCGTTTCGATGACTCTTTTATAATGCGAACAGCTAGGGACTGGAATTCGCAGCCTGTTGCTGTCTTTCCCGAAGACTCTAATCCGGGCCTTTTCAAGGCGAGAGTGAATAGGCACTTACAGAGCAGATATGTACCCTAGATATCCTAGACTACATTCCACTTAACATCAGGTGCGATTGTGGTCAAATAACTGCCTTGTTATGCATGAAAAAATTGATTGTTAGTACTGAACAGGCCCCGAAACTACTGGGCCGATTTGAAAATTATTTCACAATTAGAATCCTGCATTATTTGAACATAGGCGGAACGAAGATCGCTGAGTCAGCTAGTTAATAAAGCTTTTGCAACAATGTCAACTGAACCCAGATAAAACCATCGCAAAACACACCTAGTAAATAAACTCGTAAAAAATATACACAAAAACCTTATTTATCGCAAATTCTCCGTAGGTTTTGAAAAAGGTAATGGTTTTTTGCACCATCGATGATAATGACTACCCATCCAAAGTGGGGTACTACGGTACTAACAAGAAGTGTAATTTCAACCCATATCATAAAGTAGCGACATTGTAGCTGAGGTGTTTGAGGGAAGGCACGTTAAGCTTGACACTATAGCATCTTATTCTGTGGCAATAGGTACCATTTACCAGCAAAAATGTAAGGCTGATGTGCTGTTAACTGTACGTACAGTCATGAACTATTAACACCTAGTTACTGATTGATAGGCCGAAGTGAACAGAAATATGTATCCTTCTTTGTATTTATTTGTACATTGGCGGTAAAAAGTGATCATCATCAGCAGGTCATTGTTATTAATTACCTAATTAATTAGACAAGAAACAAATTAGTTGAATTTTTTTTTGCAATGCTAATTTTTGGTGTACACACGTGTCAAGTATCCATTTCCGATTTTGCTCTCGCTCTCATCAAATGGTGATTCTTTGCGATAGAACGAGACGACAAGACCGGCAATGGGCAGTTAACACTGTTGCCGATAGTTATGCATTTTTGGCTATCTTTAATAAATAACTTCATGTGCACTTTACACTAGTAACTAGTTATTAAAACATGTGTTACTTCCCAGATTCGATACCTACTTTTGTCATTCTTATTACAGATTACACGACAATTAATAAGAAGTGACAAGTCAAAATACATAGTTGCGTTTCGAGGAATAGTTTAGATGCGCTTCTTTAGGTGCACCTCGAAATGGGAGCCCTTCGATAAATACCTCGTTATTTTTGGTTATTATTACCATAGTCCAAATTGCAACTACCTTTGTGCACAAAAACAAACGCAAGCGGCCACAAATCAACATCACAGCTGATACAGATCTGCGCGGGATCCGATTGACGCGCAATGGGTGGCTGTGACTGACGCTAGGTGTTAAATAGCCGATTGTTCCTCCTATTTAGATGAACCGCAGTTTAGTGTTGTGGGACCATCGATAGTTTTGCCATCGATAGTTGGTCATCATCATCATCATTTCAGCCACAGGGCGGCCACTGCTGAATGTAGGCCTCCCCCAATGACTTCCACATCCCACGCAGCAGGAAGGCGCTGGATGCAGGCCACTATCTACCGTGCGATAGTTGGTCAACTAAAGAGAATAATATCCAGGACATCGATAGTGCTGTTATTGCACATGCCGATACTATCGTTAGTATTAATAGGGCATTTTTAAGCAATATTGATAACCGCAATTCTATTGGTATTTTTCGGATCAATAATAAATTATTGGACATTCAAACCTTACGCATGTCTTTCACTTAACATACCACACATGCTTTAAATTCGATACTATCAATAATATTGCAAAAACTGGCAGAAATAACACAATTATAAATCTCAAATACCTATAGTACTGGTAGGGGTATTCCCCATTAGCTAAGGAAAGGGAGATAGGTAGGTATTACTGTTATCAATAGTATTTCTCAAAATCCCCTATTGATGCTAAGGATAGTACTTACCTATCAATACTATAAGTACATGGCGATACTAATATTTTTGCCTTTAATATCGATAGTGAACGATAATAGCATGAGTAAATAAAATACAAATGAGTAGATCATCTTGACACAGACAGAATTTAGCGGGGATTAGCGGGGAGCCAGTCGTGGTTGCGTCGAATTTTGTCAGTGTGTGCGTGCGCGCCGCATACGTATATTGGCGCGCTCACATACAAACCGCGCTCGGTGCGTTTCTATGAAGATGACCTACTCATTTGTATTTACTCTGATAATACGGAGGACCGACCCCAAATAAAATGGGAACGGGCCAGACAAAGAAGAAGAATATCGATAGTGGACTATCAATAAGCTAAGCAACACTACCGCATTTGAATGCGCTCCACTGTCGGAATGTAGCTGCAAATATGGACCATTTTACTCGGAAATCGTAGACAAGACCGACTGTTTAACAAGTGCAAAGATTTTAGTTTGAAAATTCAAATAATAAGCTCTTTTCAAGGCATGTTACAAACACTTCATGTAAGTTTAGCTTGCCCTACCTCCGTCACTGCGTAAAGTCAATTTGGGAAAAAATCTACAAAAAAATGTGATAATGGTAGCGTGGTATTCTTGCATTATTTAATTCAATTCGTCATTTTTTTGTCAGACTAGATGTTTTTTATACCTTTTAATTTTTATCATTTTAGAAAGTTTTTAACAAAAAAAAACACATTAGCATCTAAACGATATCACTTAACCCTTCTGCACCTAATTCCTAATTCACCTCGCATTCAACCGCCTTATAAACCAGCTCCGAAACCGCACAATCGTCAATATAATTAATCACACCCACGATAAATCTTCCCAGGAAAAACTCTAGCTATTCGAGTTTACGCCTAGCTATGCCACCATGGACCACTAATTGTTTTAGAAGCAATAATTGCCTTTCCAGAGTTAATGGCCCATTAACTTCTAAAGGGGGAGAGGCCCTACTTGGTGCAGGCATGCGGTGATGGGAGCCTTGCTTTGTCACTTCAAGGTATGCGGTTCCAAGATTTAATTTGTTTTTATCACGCGTCTCGGAGATTTATATCGCCGGTGCGATAGAGAGGTTAAATATATCGTTGGGAAATTATAAAAAGTAAAATGTTAATTTTATCAATAAGACAGTTTTTCCTAAGTCACAGTATGAAAAATTTCACACAATATAACATTATGCTAATTTCAGTGTTTTATAATCTTTTTTAACTACATTTCTTACAATTTGAGAACATATATCATAATCCAATAAGTACAATATTAGTGGCTAGATTGCCACTATTTTTCAATTTGATCCCGGTCGCTTCCCTAAATCCCTATGTTAGTTCCGATACTTTTCAGCACCCGCCAATATGTTGTCCCGAAGTAGTGGTAGGGCAAGCTATACAGTGTGAGTCACGTTAAAGTGTACATATGAAAATAGATGAAACTAGACCTATTTTTATCGAGAAAAAAGGGGTCAAAAATTTTTTGAGATTTTTTTTTAATTTTTTATAGAATTTTTTTTCTTCAAATTACTTATTGTAAAGAAAACGTAATAACTTTTAAACTAAGCGGTATATCCTGATAAAATAAAAACAGTAATAATGCTAAATAACAGGCGATACTAAAAAAATACATAAAATACACAAAAAAAGCCAAAAAATAATAAAAAATGATACTTTTTGAAAAAAATCTGCTTAAAAATTCGTGTTTTTTTTGTTATTTTATAAATTTCTCCAAAAAATGCCGCTATAACCAGTGGTTTTTATTGCTTTGTATTATTTTCTATCGTATTATCTTTGTAAAACCAAAAATCGCATGTCTCTATCCCTATCACAACATTTGCTATGATCGTTTGAACAAAGGCCTGCCACAACATTATTCTCCGCTACAGGTAGAGACAATTTTAATTTTAACTAAAATGCTTATTTTACTTCGAAATCTTTTGTTTTTATTTGAAATCTAACTTGTTTTTATCAAAATTACAAATCTAGAGCCATTTTCAGTTTTGTTGTTAACGAAGCGTTGAATGGAGCGCCCGGAGAGGCTTAGTTCAAACGATCATTGCAAACGTTGTGATAGGGATAGAGACATGCGATTTTTCGTTTTACAAAGGTAATACGATAGAGAATAATACAAAGTAATAAAAACTACTGGTTATAGGGGCATTTTTTGGAGAAATTTATCAAATAACCAAAAAAACACGAATTTTTAAGCGGATTTTTTTCAAAAAGTATATTTTTTTTATTATTTGTTGGCCTTTTTTGTGTATTTTATGTATTTTTTAGTATTGCCTGTTATTTAGCATTATTACTGTTTTTATTTTATCAAGATATACCGCTTAGTTTAAAAGTTATTATGTTTTCTTTACAATAAGTGATTGGAAGAAAAAAAATTCTATAATTTTTTTTAAAAAAATCTCAAAAATTTTTTGACCTCTTTTTTGTCGATAAAAATAGGTCTAGTTTCATCTATTTTCATATGTACACTTTAACGTGACTCACACTGTATTTGATACGTGCCTATAAGTGCTCTGAAAAGGGCCTATCAAGGACCTGCCTATCAATGTAAAAAAAAGTTATGTGTATTTGTAATTCTGGAAGTCCACCTGAGTGGACAGAATGAGTGAATTCAAAGTTCAAATTTCTCTTGAAAGAAATGGCAGGCGTCCTAGTACGTAATAAGGCCTACTTTGCATGCGTGTCGGTATGTCTAGTGCCCTAACGAGGCCGGTTATCAGTCTAAATCTGCCGGCCCGCTCTAAACGCACAATGCGTAATTGTCCATTAAGGGCACCGGGCAGCAGGAAGGGAGTGAGCAGACTTTAAAGGGACGAGGGAACATGGGGAAGAAAAAAAAATCTTGTATGGTTTGTTTAAGTTTCTACCAAAATACGTTCAAACGTATATTTATTTATTTTCAAACTTATATGCACATAGAACATACCTTTCGGCATTTTCCTCCAGTCACTACTGGGCAAAGGCTTCCTTCAAGCATTTCAACAACAGGCCCTTTTTTACAAGAAAAAGATATACGCAATTTAATTTAAATATTATAAAGTCTGGGCCTCTCTAAAATCTTTGCTCCAATACAAATGGTATTTCTTTTTACTTATTAATATAAAAACACACAGTACCTACCTACAAGTGAAGTAACATTGTAATATGGTCACAGAATAAGTAATACCTAACAAGGTATGGTGCCATATAATAATTTTCATTCATAGCAAAATTCTAATCGTCACATCAAACCCAAGTCTCCTAAAAGAAAAGGTAAAGTTGCAAAATACCACATCCAAAAACTAAACCAAAACGGATCGCTCCGTCAATATTTTCAATTGTTAAGGTATTACGATATTATGGGCCGACCCAGGCCCTTGCCATTGAAATGATTGTCTTCTTTATAATTGGTGGGCGACGTCATAAGTCCACTCGAGTTATGGGTCCTTTCGCCCCCTGATTTGTGTGTGTACTTTTAATGAGTCCAACGGCGGACTGTCTTTTGGTTGCGGTGGGAAAGTGCGTAAGTTTGAATTTGAGATTGTTTAAATGGTATGTCAAAATGTATATAAACTGTGAAGAGGAATTAGTTTGAGATGCGACTCTAAACGCTAAAAATTTAATAACTATGTGAAGAGGAAATTGGGAAATTGTATATTTTTTAAAGTTTATCGTTTAAAATATTCACTATTAGCGAATTATTTAACCCTGTAAAAAAGGAAACGGTTGGATTGTGCCCAACTATGTTTATCACAACAATTAGCAAAAGTGATAATACTTATTGAAGTTTTAATAAATAAGACTAGTTTCTTAAATTCTAATTTATAGAATTCTAAATCAAATTGCACACCAAAGCTGAAAATCAGAGTGTAACCTCTAATGCTGATTTGACCTTTTCGAGACACTTTGTTCTATTGCCAATAACATTATGCCATAAATGTCACTCGCAAAACCTTTGAAAAACAGACTTACCATCTTTCCTCTCTCCATCCCGTTTTAACGTACGAGGAAACTGACCATTGTTACTAGATTGATTGGTGCGGTCACCGACGTTATGATAGGACCCACTTATTAAAATTTACCTAAATGGAATGGAGGCCTGACGGACCGTCCTATAAGGCAATATACGACTTTTATTTATCAACCTCCTGAGATCTCACGCTGGGTGTTTATTACGATTTAATGTAATGTAGTGATGGATTGTCTTTGTTAAGATTTTTTAATTAAAATCTACTTTTTGGTTGGAATTATGGAGTTTTAATTTTGGTTATTGAATAACGAGGTTGAGTCTGTCATTAATGTTGATGATTTTTCTTAGCAAATTGACCCTTGTATTTACATGATTAATTATGCACTTACTTTTGGTTAATGTAGCAGTAAACATTGTTTTTTTTTTCAGAAAAAAAAAAACAATTCTGCTTATTTCTTTTCTTACAAATTCTCTTTTTTATGAAATTTGCTACGATTTAATCTATAGGAGACCCTTTCCCATTTTATAAACACTAATGGATATTATTTATTTTACAAAAAAATGTAGTAATAAAAATGAAAACCAGTAAGTAAAAGTTACTAAATTACCTATAACTTAAAACAATCTGCTTATTAAAATCCACAATAAAAATTAATAAGCATTACTAAAACCAGTTTACAAATCGAGTTCAAAATCGGTAAAGGTGAACCATTTTAAAACTCCGCATCTTAAATGTAAACAACTACTTACCGTAAAATATTACTAGGAAACCCTCACAATGTATGGCACCATGCATTACGGCCATACACTTATTGTAATAAACGGCCTCACGTACCAAATTGTGCAATAATAAATTTCCAAAAACTCGGCCCGCGGTATGATTATCACACTTAATTGAAAATTCGGTTATCGGTTCCATAAGTGCCTTCGTAGAAGATCTCAGATCTTGACTGTAGGGTTACCAACTGATGCGTTTTCTATTTTAAAACAATATTGGCCAATTACGGCCAGTTACCTGTGATTAAGACATTATCTAACAAATAAATGTTGCTGACTACGGGTCTTCTTCTAACGATTTTTTTTTTGTCAAAACTTTTATCAGAGAGCTGTGAAACCAAAAAGTACTAGTTTATCTGATAGATAGGCACTGAATAAAACTTTGTCCAGAAGTGGACGTCATTTGGCTGAACGATTATAATAATAAATAATAATAATAATAAAATCATTTATTTGCAAGAACATGGTTAGATTGGTGTTAATTTAGTTAATTCCAGCATATTCTGTCGCATGCGACGTGCAAAAGTTTTTGTTCTTAAAGTTATGTTAATTGTTATTGCTACATTTGGTCTTAGATTTTACATATTTTTACAACACAAAATACTTATTTTACTCATAGTTGTTTTTCGACATATACGATGATAGTAACAAGTAACAATACAATAAATACATGTCAGGGAACAAAATTTGAATTGCAAATGTCAAAGAAATTTAAATTAATTGTAGGATGTCAAATTAAGTTACATTACCGATGTCACATCATTCTATCATTTAAAAAGTCATTCACTGTATAATACATTTTAATTAACAAAAAGTCAAAAACTGCACTTTTAAATTTGGTAAAGGTTAACATTTTTACATTGTTTGGTAATTTATTAAATATTCGTATAGCCATACAATAACAGTTTTTGGAATACAGTGTCAATCTTTGAGGTGGGATTGATAAGTTGTCTGCCTTCCTACCTCTATAGCCATAAGTTTTATTTGTCTCAAATAAATGGGTATATCTCTTGACAAACATTGCCATCTCAAAGATGTATAAGCATGGAAGTGGCAATATGTTTAGATCTTTAAACAATGGCTTGCAACTGTCTAAATAATGTGCTCCGCAAATCGCTCTAATGCACTTTTTTTGTGCTCTAAAGGCTACAGGCATATCGACTGAGTTTCCCCACAATATAAGGCCATATCGTAATATTGATGAAACATATCCATGATAAGCCATAAGAGCTGCGCTTTTAGATGCTGCTTGTCTAAGTCTATTAAGAGCATAAACAAATCTGTCAATTTTATTTACTAGTAAGTCAATATGAGCTTTCCAATTACAGAATTTGTCTATAGTTATACCTAAGAATTTTGTCGAAGTCACATTATCTACATTATTATTCATATGATTTATGTCAAGTTGTACATTATTTTCATTGAATTTAGCTTCAAATTTAATATACTTTGTTTTACTAACATTAAGGTTCAAATTGTTACATTCCAACCATTCAACAATTTTTTTTAGATTGGCATTTGCCATGAGGGACAATTCTTCCTTCTTTTTACATTTTATGATGAGAGTAGTATCATCCGCAAAAAGTACACACTGTTTGAACGAACGAGGCTCTGAATAAGCATTCAGGAATATGCAAGCAAGTGGTGAAATAGGTACCCACTGAAAAAAAGCATTCTAATTTTTTATTTCAAGTTTGGCCTAATGTGATGAGAGTGAATATTTATGACACATATTTTATTCACAATTCTTTTTTAAATAGTAGAAACTATCACAAAATTATCCGTGAGACTCTATTTTGTGTCACCCTAGGAATTACAAACCCGAATTAAAATGATAATATCCGCAACATCAATCGACAATGTCCAACTACACCAATAAAACACAAAAAACCATGTAGCTCCTAGTCTTTCGCATCAAATGAAAAAGCGCAAAAATCGACTTGGGTGGTCTAACAGGCCAGCTGTCCACTTGAAAAAAGCAGTCAACCCTACAAGGAAGCTGTGTTTTAGTAATGGTCTCGGACCGGCCTCACTGATCCCGGTAAACAAGAAAATTGATTTTGAAAGAGTGACTTACGATACCAGGTTCAGAGAAGTATTTATTTCAGTGCGGGTAGGATGACCAGGCGGGTGTGTTTTTGAGGATTTAATACGAAAGGAAGTTTCGCCTTATAAGGCTTAGTTTCTACTAAGTGACGTCTTAAACTTACTTAAGTATTCATATTGCTAAAGTAAATACAAGAAGCTGCACTTCTTGTATTTAGGATAAATTAAGGCTACCGTGAGACCTGTCAAAATTAAAACTGTGAAGAATCAGTTAACCTTACCTTAAAGTTAAATGTTGTACACATATTATGTATACTCAAAAACTATGTAAAGTAATTAAGTATGCGCCTGATTTGAATTTGCATTACAATTGTTTTAATTTCCAATCTTTGTCTCTTATTATCCTCAAAAAATCCTAAAACTTACTCATCATAGCGTAAGAGTAGAATGAATTGCTCGCTTTAGTTAAAATAAGTGTCGGTTTAAAAAACTGCATCGGCCCAGTTAAAATCCAAGATGGCGTAAACAAAAGCTCGTAAAGCTTCATTAAAAAGTTCGCTCCAGATTAACGGCGCTGACATTTTCATTTGTTTTAATCGTGACTCCGTTAAATTTATGTATTTGTTAAATTTTAACAAGCTGTTTTTACATGTACGCGACGATGGGCAAAAAGTTTCGGTCATTCTAGTAAATAAGTAGAAGCTCTGAATGATAAACAACTCCTCAGTTTTTGTAGCGATTTTGGGGCCTTAATAAGATAAAATTAACAATCAATTGGGCGATGGTCGATCGTTATAAAGTTTTTTACGATGATGTACTTATGTTGATCATCAACGTCTCGATCATCCAAGAGCTTGATGTCAAACAGCGTCTTTCTTCCATCGTCCAAAGTCCTATACTTACTTTCTTTGGCCATATAACACGTGGAGACGTCGCTTCTGTTGAACGACTTGTCGTGCAGGGGAAGGTTGAGGGCACAAGAGCGCGCGGCAGGTCGCCCATGCGCTGGACTGACCAGATCAAAACCGCACTCAATGGTCCACTCCACGAGTGCACAAAAAAGGCTGCAGTGCGGGAGGAATGGCGACGGATTGTGAGACTTGCCACGGGACCTGGTGTGACGACCACGACCACTCTGGCAAGAGTGTAGCGACGAAGAAGAAGAACTTATGTTGAATAAAAAACAAATAAACCGATCACAGTTTGCTTTGAACTTTTTATTGGTAATATAGCTTTGTTAACATAATTTAGATACATTTATTCAGATAGATAAGACTTTTGTATCAGTATTTTAAACTTCCGTTAAACACTATCTCAAAAATTGATCAGAATTCAAATTATTTTTAAAATTTTAAATAATTCGTAGAACAAAATCAGACTGGCCGCAAATATAGTAGGTATTTTGTAATTCAAAAAATAAACACGCTGGCCAGTTATTGGTCGTCGATAATTCATTCGGAATTTGAAATTTTGTATTTCGACCGCGGTGGTCTTGGCGCGAATGTAGAGGCGTGCGAGATCCATATCTCGCGCCACTTTGAAGTGTTGTATGAAAGAAGAACGGTCACGCCCCATACAAAAAAAACCCAGACTGACAGAAACGAGACATATCTCAGTTTTTTTGTCATGTCTTAATTAGTTAAATTATATATTTTTTATATTCGAAATCTATGTATAACACCAAGATATTACCCTTTGTTTTTGTTCAGGCGCTATACAAAAACTAATACAAAATGCCTATTTATCACCAAAATTGGTAAATGTATGTACCTAAATGTCTATTACAGCTGCTATGGAATGTATCTAGGTGACCTGGAGATACAGCCGGATTATATAGGGTGGTTATACATTATGGAACGATAAGTGATCCCACTCGATTATTTCTGAACTATGCAAGATATCGAAAAACTAGTTACTGATTCTGAAAGTGCTTCACGAGCTCTTTCAAATGGTACCAATAATAGGTTACAGACTATGGAAGCTGGTAACATTAAATTTTTGGATTTTGTAACTTCTCGTTTCCACCCTGTATAATCCAGCTGTATCTCCAGGTCACCTAGATACATTCCATAGCAGCTGTAATAGACATTTAGGTACATACATTTACCAATTTTGGTGATAAACAGGCATTTTGTATTAGTTTTTGTATAACGCCTGAACAAAAACAAAGGGTAATATTTTGGTGTTATACATAGATTTCGAATATAAAAAATATATAATTTAACTAATTAAGACATGACAAAAAAATTGAGGTATGTCTCGTTTCTGTCGGGCCTGGGTCACAGATGACCGTTCTTCTTTTCTAGATTAATCGCTCCGGTCGATTACTCGTGTTCTCATTGGGAGACTAGGGCCGGCATATACTTATTGGTAGTAAGAACTATATACATTTATCTTTAAATTTATTTGATAGAGAACTGTCCGTTTTTTTTTTGGATTTAGGCTCTGTTACAACACCCCCAGCACTAGAAATTGTTTTTGTTACTTATTTTTTTAGGTCATGCATTATATAACATTCTACTCTTTTTGGCCTCTTCGATTTGAAGGCAACAGATTAATTTCAAGCGTATATCTATTCAATCAGGCTACGTTGTCATTTGACCAAAGTCTGCAATTTGCAATTTCATATTAAGTCATAGCATGAAAGTTGTGACATGCTTTAGGGAGTTCTGGAAGTCTTATTTATTTGTTTCATTGTAACAAAGGTCTATTTATTATTACTAGCTTTCCGCCCGCGGCTTTGCCCGTGTGGAATTTTGTTTGTCACAGAAAAAAAATATAGCGCGCGTCCTTGTTTCAAAAACCGGGACAAAAACTATTCTATGTCCTTTCCCGGGATTAAAACTATCTCAATGCCAAATTTCATCAAAATCGGTTCAGTGGTTTAGGCGTGAAAGTGAGACAGACAGACAGAGTTACTTTCGCATTTATAATATTCGTATAGAGTATCTAATAAACTAGTATAAATAGTATAGATAGCATGAAAGTTTTGACATGCTTTATGGAGTTCTATAAGTCTTATTTATTTCTGTTTCATTGTATTAAAGGTCCATTTATTGATTTCACTAGATCAGACCCTTAAGAACTCAACCTAGGTAAGATCTTGTTTTTGTACCCTAGGTATCACGCTGTGAACTGTTTATTTATAGCGCCTAAGTATGGGAGTAACCTAGCCTGTGACATTTAATTCAAGTAAATTACTAAACTCCTGCCGGTTTGTTTAAAATGTTGTGTAAGGAAAATTAATCAAACAGAATGTTTTGTAAGAAAAAAAAAGCAGTTTATAAGCGTATTAATTTTATTAAATTCGCAAAAATGACAACGCCACTCTTGTAGCAAAGTTTTAGGCTGTCACTGTGTAGGTTTGTTGTTGACACGACAAGAAGAAGAAGAATAGACAGACAGGTTTTTATCTTAATTTTAACTTGAACCTTTTTCATACTCTTAAATTATGTTTTAACCAATCTTTTTAAGTGCTATTTCTCTCATTTTGATTGTTTAACTACTTTAAAAACTACTTTAAATATTTTTACTTAAAGGTTTAAAGGTTTTCCATCCTCTTTAAATTAAGCTTACGGAGTATCACAATGTGGTCATCTCAATTAATACCTTAAATCGATCGACCGTATTCTCAACTCGATTTAAAAATGGGGCTCATTCGTTATGTGGATGTGAATCGATATTTTTGCTGTTGTGTTATCGATTTTATTGTGTAAATGTTTCGATCCTTTAATGAGCTTGCTCGAGAGCATTTTTAATGGTGTAATTGTGTCAAACAATTTGTATGAGTTATTTTTGTTTGAATATAGGTGTCGATAATTATGATTATAGATATTAAAGGGTTATTAAGCTATTTAGAATTTGTTGGCTCTCCATTACAACAAGAATCTCCATTACCAGATAAGAATGCAGATTCATGATGAAACTAAATTGTCTAGACTAGATGCCTTTTCTTGTAGGTTTACAAAAATTTAGAAACAAATGACAATGAAGCTTAGGTAAAGTAATAGTATAGACTCAAAAACAGAGAATTTTATTTCATTGAGCTACTATACATAAATTCATTTTATAGTAATTTTCGTAAAATTCATAAAATTATCTCAATTCCTTTCGAATTGCGCTTGAAAAGACCACCGGCTCATTTATTCTCGCCTTGATTTTTAACTTTAAACTGTTCACATTGACTTCCACAACAACCTGTCGAATATTGTGATTAAGAAACTATACGTTTTTATTTTAATCCGCATATAATGACTTACTAAAATTAATAAGATCTTCATACAAATATGCAAGAGCTTATTAGTAGGTATTTTCCACTTAACCACCTTAATTTTTTCGTGCCACGCCTATTTATCTTAATCAATTCAAGCATTCTGGCCACGTGACGTGATTATTTCTGAAACGAGTTAATAAGAACACGGCTTTATAACGAGTGTCGTGCTTTACATACCTTCACACCTACAATGAGGTGGGGTGATATTAAATATGATCCTTATTTACACCGTGAGCGTCTTTTTGAGAAAGTCACTTCCCTTTTGTCAAAGAATATAGATAATTTTTGTGCTTTAGAAAAAAGTTTCAATACTCTGATAAATGTTTAATTTAACGACGATCTATCTATCATTTGACGCCTTTATACAAAAAGCTAGAAAAAATAATAATGTCACTTCTATTGGAGTTATTTATAGAGGCATGAAATTTAACTTGATCTCTGAACTACTGTTAGTTTAGTTAGTTTTGCAGGGTAATCGAATACCACACTTAAACTCTTATTGGGCTAACCACTCCAGATCCCACCAGAAAGCAAGTAGCCTATCTATACTCTCCAACCCTTCTAGCCAGCGAGAGAAATATAAGCCAAACTTTCCACGTACCTGTAGTAAATTAGATCGAAATCCTACAGTGGAGATTAATGACTTGATGATAACAATGAATAACTACTCAATCCATCCCATTCATATTATTATGTTCGTAACGGTGTGAATAACACCCAGAAGTTGCATCTCCAACAAAAAATGTCCCCATAAGGACGCCTTGTTAAGTGCGCATCTCCACAAATTTGCCTATAATTACTTTCATAAGGCACCGCAAGGGTAAAATTTTGATTAAAGTGAGATTTTTCACCTTAAAAGCAGCAATACTTTCGTAATTTAGTATAATTACGTATGAATAATTCAACGAGTTGATTATCGAAATATATGTTTTGAGATTTAAATTATTACCATAAGTTATTTATCACCGATGACATGTTTACAATAGACGCAAAGGCTTCTCAGATTTTTTATTACAGAAACTAACGACATACAACTTATTATATCGAGGTGCTCGTATTTCATTTTGTGTCGTTAAGTACGCATACTTTAGGTTATTTTTATTGCGGTACAATATATTGCAATTTAAATACGTCAATGTAGCGGAGTTGTTTTGTAAAGTGCCGTGGTTGCCAGATGCTGCAAGTGTTATTATCGAAAAAACATTGTTGTTTCTTATTCAGTTTTTGGGTAAACTATCAGTCATTGGACACTTAACACGTTCCCTTTCCACGACTCCATTTGGAAAGGGGCATATATCGATACCTCTGGGCTCAAAGGTCGTAAAGGACAAAATACCGAAATTGAGTTTTTTATACAGTTGTACTCAGAATTTAATTCTCTATCGATCTGTATATTTAGTTTGTCGAAATTCTCAAAAAAAGTGCCTTTACGACCCATCATATTTGATAAGCTAAACAGAATTCATCGTGAAAATTGGGATGTAAATACCATTTGATTTTTTAGTACAGTTAGCATGGTAGTAAAGAACAAGTAAACACAATTTTTTGGGCGTATAATGTACATGTAGTATAATCTATTGTCCTATACAACCCAAATTTTCATAGCAAAGTCTAAATAATTTGTCCTTTACGCCCTTAGATTATTTTAACAAATATTTTAAATATCTACAAAGAGAGGATATTAAAACAACTGAGTAGGTAAATTTTATAGACGTTTCTTGTTGTATTTAAGTATGTGCGCTTAGAACAAACGAAAGAACTAAAAAATCATCAAAAATATGTAATAAAACTATTTCAGAGTGTGTTTATGTGATTTGTACATAAAAAAATGATGACATCTTTTATCCACATCGGGTAAAGTAATGATGCTTTTTATTATTTCTCATATTTGACGAGACTAGGTATTTGTCAGGTAAAAGATAATTAAAAGATGATCTAATAAAATGAAAACATGCTATAAAATAACGTATTACCTAATAAAGTTAGGATAGTCATCATGCAAATTTGAAAAAGGAAAAAGCTAGATGAGAAAAAGAAGTCACCTTACTGTAGTACCACAAGGTGTCATTATTACCCGACTGTTGTGTTTTTTCGAGTGTATGTATGTTTTGTATGCAATAATCACACAAATGCTACGCTTTACAATTGTTTTTAATGATTTCCTAGTAATTTTGACTAACGTTCTTTTGAGTTTTGACTGTAACAATTATAATAAATAAGTTTAGTTTCTAAAGCTATTTGGATCAGCTAATAAAGTTTAACTAGTAGGAAAAATATTTACGCTTAACATGGGAAAATTATAGTGTCAGTTGAGACTTAATGTACTAAAAAGCGTGAATGCACTTTTTTTCAAAGTTTATGTTTATATTAAAAATAATTGGCTTTTAAAAACTGTATTATGTAAGAGCAAATTAAGTGGATGTACTTTACTGGAATGAAAAACTTCCTACTTGTAATCTTACTTACCTAACCTTTCTACTTTTGTACCAAGTACAATGACATAATTTCAAGCAATTATGAATAACAATGTTTAATCTATTTAGAATAATTATAGTTTGGTTTTCGTTTGTCCTTAATAATTCTATCCTCTCTGCAGTATCATAAGGTCAACTAATTGACAGACTGCCCTATGGAATTAAGTCTGCCATTTGTAGTTTTTCGAAACAATAATAATGATTAAATAAATTAAAAAAATTAAATTGGTTTCGGCTTTTCGTGTAAAGAAGACATTATTATGAAGTTTTATTTAAAACCGTCATAATATTTATTTTCTAAAATCGCTCTTATATCGGAAATGGTATCTTCTAGTTCGAAGATATCAAAACTTTTGCTTGATTAAATAATAGTTTCATAAAATTGTGTGCATTAAATTTTTAAGCCACGAAAAATCATTTTATTTCATTAAAAAATACCATAATTCATTAAAAATATGTGAAGAAATGGTATATTACATATCAAATACCATAAAACATTAAATATTAAGGCTAAATTATCAATTTGCCCTTGCATAATACCTTACCTGGGTGTTCCGTTACGACCTATGAAAACCTATACAATTATGTAAATTGTTCTTTATTACCTTGGTTTTGTAGTTTTGAAAAATAAAAATAGACTTACACCCTGAGTAACTTGCCTAGGACAAATATTTGCGGGGCGTAAAGGTCTTTTTATTGTAATTTTGAGGGCGTAAAGGAAATCTATCTCAGTAAATACTGCCCTGGTCCAGTTTTTCAATACTTCCTCGGAAAATGCTGTGAATTCTAAGCACTTTCTTCTTAGGTCATATTTTAATAGCTCAAAAACCAAAAAAGTTATTGTCGAATAAAAAAATAAAAAATCGTTTTTTGCTTCTCCTGAAAAGTCGTACTTTGTCCTTTACGACCTTTGAGCCCAGAGGTATCGATATTGGTCTGGACGTATGAATTAGAGTTGGATTTTAGAGTAGACTTGTGAGTTGATATGTTCTAAACGAAAATACGAGTGGACTTGACAAGAACTTAAAATTGCATTTCTATTTCAACAAGCAAGAGATTCCGACTGATGGAGATAAAAGGGCGTAAAGTTGCAATTTTCATTTTAGGTAATATTCAAGTGATATTTTAATCAGTCCAATGACTGTAGCGTCCAATGATTGGAAGTTTACCCTAGACTGATCCGAATAAAATTATATTAGAGTACCTAGGTACTCAAGATGCGCCACTTTGGCAGGCCCCAAGAGGTTAACATAGTAAAGAGATGCGCTATATGTATTGTTTTTAATGTACTAAAAGAAAGTTTTGATATCTTCAGTCAAGTAGATCGCATATTTTATTTCCCCAAGCTATTTATAAACCGGATAAGGGAGATACTAATTAATCGTAGATTAACACATGTCATAAAATACTAGTAAAACCGGGTGGTGGCATTATACAGGATGGTTGATATTGTGATAGTATAATATTAATGTGTACATAATTTTTTGTACTTTTAAGCTTTGGGCCTATTCAATCCTATCGTAATTAGTGAGAAAAACAATAATACAACTTTTCTTGAAACCTAAGCTAAGCCATACCATCAAAGTTGCATCAATTCTAGCGCCTAGGATTTTTTTTCCAACATGGCAACGTAATTACTTACTATTTGGTCATATTTACCGTGGATTTTTTAGTGCTCAAAACTACGCAGTAGTAGCAGTTTCCTTAGCTCATCTCAGGGGATGAATTAATTAGTAACAAATATTTTTTCCATTTATTCTAGCGGAGTTTTGAGGCAACTAGCAAGTATTTGTTTGTATAAACAAAATATGAAACGAATTGAGAGCTTCATCTTTTTTCAAATTGATTAGAAGGAAATGTAAAATATAAAGATTTTTTTGAAGCAGTCAAGTAAGAACACGCTGTATACAGCTCATTTGCCGTATCAGCGATCGCATGCGCACCGCTTCAGTATCGCATTACAGTTTACGACGCATGCGCAAGTCCGCGCGAGTTATACTTATTCTAATTATTATTCGAGATCGGCGATGAGAGCTCGCATGCTTTATGGTGCGCTCGCATGCATGTACGGTTCCGCATGTATCGAAATGATTATATTTCACGGTGGACGGGCAGTTTGTTTGGTTAATGTATTGAGTGGTCAAGCAGTTTGTCAGTATTTCTTGTCTCTATCTTCTTCTGTTGATAGAGTATCACAATGATAGCAGACCAACATGTTTCTACCGCTGAATAACCATGACATTTTCATTTTAACAGAATTTTACAGATACTGTAACAATTACTGTCAATTGTTGTACGAGTACCTACTGAACCACGTACTCACCATGGTGTCAAATGTAGTGTTAATTAAGCCAGTACTCCGTGTTACTAAGTAAGCCAGTAAGCCAGTACTTACTTGATGGACCGACGATCTGGAGAAGGTCGCGGGTAGCACCTGGATGCACGCAATATATTGCCTCAAAGGCTCATAAGTTTTTTATGAATATTTAAATAACCTACAATAAAACTATTATCCTAGAATCCTTTTATTTTCCATGTAAATCCATGAAGATAATGGATTTCCATAAAATTTGTATCAAGAAAACATGCGGTAGGTCGATAAACAATGTTCTTACTTACCGACATTAAACGTGAAACTCACATAAAATTCTAATTCAATTAGATTGTCTGGTAAAACAAACGTTAGTTTAACAGAAGCTAGATTGCTTCCTCTATAAATATTCAGCTCTACATTTTGTGGCAAAGAGTACCGACAAGTGGGACACAGAAGTGACATTAGTAAAAAGAATTTTCTTTTCGGTGATCGTAAATTTTAGAGCAGACTTACTTTATCAAACACTTATTCCATAATTATGTACGAATTACGATTGATAGAATTTTTATATTGATCACATAGATCTTTTTACGACTTCTTACAGGAAATATAATAATGTTTGTCGACTTGACTTTGTAATTTCGGTAGTTTTAGTAAGGCCCCTTTCACATGTTCCGGTTGCCGGCTAACCGGCGCCGGGTACCCAGTGGTGAAGTGTAGGTATGGGCATGATCAAAATCAAAATCAAAATCAAAATTTTCTTTATTTGTTTAGACCTACTAAATTAGTACTTGCAAATCGTCAAATGCTCTTAAGGAGCCTATACATGTCTCATTCTTTTTTTGCCCTACCAGCGCTTCGAGATAAACATTTGGCAAGTGCTGAGAAGAAGCGCCGCAACAAACTCAGTCACCACTGTCTGCCGGTTTAAAAATATAAAAAAGTAGGAAGTTACAATACATTCAGAAGCAAGTTACTTACCACGCGCTCCCGTTGATAGAAGGTGGCCTTTAAGACGCCCATCTAGCACGAGACCGCGTGGCAGTTTTGAATATATTTCTTTAGTGCCGTGCTAATTTCTAGGTTAATTGTTGCGTTTTGATACATATATATTTTATGTCAGGTATATCTTTCCTTGACCAGTCCCCGAAGGCAGCGCCTGTTTACAGACATGACGTGTGAACCAGCCATCGCTTCACTCGACCATATTATAGGGAATGTAACGACCCGCCTCACACGCCACTACCCCAGAGACATTTTAGTGAGCATGACAAGTCTAAGATATCCTTCTGGCTAAGTGCCAGATATAAAACTATTTAGGAGACAAGGCAAGAAAACTCTAGAGAGAAAAGCAAGGCACCATAACAAAACCGTGTGGTAGTTTTAAATAAAATGTATATATTTATATTTAGTGCCGTGCCACTGTCTAGCTTGATTGTTTAAATTGTTATGTTAAAAAATTTAAGGTAGGTATATCTTGTCTTGACCATGCCGGATTAATTACGCCGGAACATGTGAAAGCTACGTACCATGCCCATACACTTCACCACCGGATACCCGGCGCCGGGTAGCCGGCAACCAGGACGTGTGAAAAGGGCCGAGTATGCAACAAATATTAATCGATAGCGGCTCCTGACGCCGATGGCAGCATAGAAAGTTTGACATTAGATTCAGATATTAAACTACAGTTGTCAAAGCCCGCATGATTTAAGAGTATAGTCGTCCGTTTTAAGGGCTGATTTTATAAACTTGTAATTTTGACATATTATTCTTTCCCATGCTGAAACTGTCTATGTGCCAAACTTATTCTTCGTGTAGTCTTAGTAACGCAATTTTTGAAAGGAACTACCTACTTTACTTTATTTCCTTTATTGTTTCCAGATTTGTTAAAAGACATGACACATTATGTCAGTAAATAAGTTAACCACCCAGAAGTGTACCATTTCCAAAACCATTTTTAAATTGTAACTCTCTGTGACTTCTGTCCTCCACTACTCTCTGCCAATATCCTGGGGCTGCATGTAAGAGCATACAAATTGATCTCACGGGCTGTCGTGAACTGATACCGACATGGGAGGTGGGAAAGTAATAATTTATTTCATTATTAATAACTCGACCTAATACTATTAGACTTGCAGCAAAACGATTACGTGTATCCTTCAGGAACTGCTAATATTTTCTCATCAGTTTGTCTGTTGTAGTTTTATAATTAACTGTATTGGTTTTTGTAATGGCTCTAGATATAAAATCTATCTTTATCTTTACACAATATGTATCTGAGAAACTAGTTTACTTCAGCCTGGGTTGGGTAGATTGGGTAGTCTTAAATAAATTTCATTTTTTTATTGGATTCTTGCTTGACTATATCTTAATATGTAAATCTATGAACGAACTCTGGTCAGCCTCGTGAGAAACAATATTCTCAACTCTTCAAATAAAAAGTTAGTACCCAGTAAAAGGCTTAGCCCTTCATCATCACCTTCAATCCAATAAAAAAACAAATCTTTATCAATATCATGAAACTTTAATCAACAATAAAACAAAATGATGCCTCTCGCAATTAACGTCACTAAAGTGGTAAATCAATCACTCTTTTTACAACAACTAGGGTATAATCACTCGTTTAGAGTCCATAGGTGATATTAACAAATCGCCCGCGAGACGGTACCATTTCAATTGTGGGTGCAGGAATCTCGCGCTGTTTCAGAGAAAACTGGACACTGTTTGTACGTGCTAATCTGGAATTTATTTTAGTTTTCTGTGGTGCAAGTGATAGACATTTTCCAGTCTGATGATATTAGAGCTGGAAGTAATTTAAATATAATTGGATAATTTTGGTAAATACATATTAATTTGCTCGCATTTTAAAGGATATTGCATAGTAATTTACCTAGGAGATATGGATTAGATGATAGGAGTTTAGAGAGAGTCCACTCAATGCATTTTCTGTTTTCATGCAGGTTCGTTTCAGCCAAATGACGTCATCTGCTGGACAAAGGCCTCCCCCAAAGATTTCCATAAAAGCGCGGTTCCTCCAGCGACCTTCACCAGATCGTTGGTCCGCCTAGTGGCTAGCAAATCACTTGTTTTGTGCATGTAGGTGTCATTCTTTAAGACAATATGTAAATAATCCAAAATTATTTCCTCATCACTTTGATAACTCATTTGGACTTGAGGCTCTAAATATTTTTATTATACAAGACATTTTTTATTTTAATGTTTCCTGAATTTTATTGTATTTCAAAGGTGTTAATCGTCAATTATCTACATCAATATCATTTCCCATGTACCACACACAGTCACGAAGATGAATGAAACACGTTCAAGTGAGTTCTTTTTTCGCGCGCGTAACGAATGTGTCCCGATAAAAAGGCTTCCAATTAAAAAGATATACTGTCCCATTACTGAAGCAAAGAGTCTATCATAGCCCATTAAATTCATATCTCACGTACTCAAAGTCGTTCTGCAAACTCAATCATATTTTTCAAGCAGCCATAAAAATTCGTCTCTGTCTTTCACCTTGTGTAAAATAGAGATAGTAGAGCTAAGAATGCCGCAGGATTTGTTGGCAATTTGCAGTAGCACTCTGTGGCGCATACGCTACATATTTTCTAGTTTTTGAGCACATTTTGTTTTGAACTTACGTGGTTGTACTGACGTTGGAACTTTTATAGGTACTGCACTAATTAAAGATTCTATGATAGGGAATTTAATAATTGACAATTATGACATTGTTGTCATTTGTTTGTTTTATGTGCTTTACAATAATAAACGTAAAAATGCACGGAAAAAGGAGCTGAGTTTCTGGTTTTTCGAATTGATTGTCACCAGGTATCAGATTAAATGAAACAATGTAAAGACTTAATACTTAAACTACTTTTCAGGCATTCTACACTTTTATAAGGGGGCTTCTTATTAACCTGTTGTGTATCTTATTAACTTGTTATGTACCCATAATACACAAAGTTCAGAAGCATTACGTCTAAGATAAGTACAACTAAACAGCTCGTTGATTGACAATATAATTATTGTGTATTTTCTGCCTATACCTACCTCTGTCTTAAATCTTCTGCAATTTTAAAAACATTATCAGAGTATACCAAATCATATTCTGAAAACGTAGCAAGCCCACCTGCAATTGAGTTGTAAATAAATTATGTTGTACTATTTCTGTTGCTTAATAAAGTACCACCAGTTCATACTTTAAATTATGGTAACCGATGGCTCCATATTTTCTCGTAATCCGACTGCCACGTTCAAAATAATCATTAAAATATGAAACTTGGGTACTAAGATTAGGGTTCTTCAATATAATGTTGAGAATTTTTAGTCCCTACTCATGAAAAAGTTTGTTTATTCTTATCCCTTATCATCTTTTGATATTATATAAATTGAATTAGGCCTATAAAATTGGGAAAAGCTCAAAAATAAATACCTTACTACATATTTTAAGATCTTGTGTCTTCAAGTTCAACAATTTCGTAGTATGTCATTGTATACTTTCAGGACTTACCTAGTTTGTTTTTACAACAAGCAAGTTCCCATAAAACCCTTGTAGATTCTCCAGAAAAATACAACAACACGTGTTTAACCGCCTCCGTGGTCTAGTGGTTAGACCACCTGCTTCAGACGCAGAGGTCCCGGGTTCGATTCCCAGTGGGGACAGAATTTTCTGTTCGGTTTGGTTGGTGGTAGGACTTGTTCCAAGTCCGCCTGGCTGGCTAACACCATCTTACCTAAGTGTGTCGCCATAACAACAATGTTAACAGCATTGTTGTGTTCCGGCAATTAGAGGTAAGATAGCCAGTTCCTCTGTGGTTGAAGATTCCGGGTGAAGCTCGCTTCCACCTTCACTGATCATCACTTACCTTCAAGTGAGATACAGGCCAAGAGCTTCCTCGTTGTGGATAAAAAAAAAACAATTAACACCCCATGATCCGCCTATGAAATAAATCCATTAAGCATTGAATGTCGAAATTTCTGCAAATAATCAATTAATTACAACGCTACTAAGCTCTGCATAAAGTATTATAAAATTTAGGCATGTTTTATTTACAAAATCATAGAATACAGAATTCAAAGCACCTGCAAAATACAGAACCACCCATTCAGACCCGACTCACGTCGCAACTCTTTCCCTACAGCCATATATTTATCTATTGAAAGGCTAATACAGTCCGAACCGATAAATAACCCATCTGTACACGCAATGCGGTAATATATTACGGTATATGCCCGATCGGTATCGGTTTTTTACGATTATTTAATTGGCCTCATTAATGCCTATGATATTGATTACAATTTATTAAGATTACCTAAGTTTGGGACATTCAGATTTATTTTGAGTTATTTGGCTATTTAGAGGTGCTTGACCGACCCTTGACTTATTAATATGTTTAAAATAACTTGAATAAATCGTACTGCCTAAGGTGGGAATAGAACCCATGACCTTGCAGTACCAAGACCTAGCAGTTCCATCTTTTCAAATTATTTAAAAAAAAATTGATCGAGACTTTTAATGCCAGAAAATTTTAATAACTAAGGGCTGATTTTTCAGTCAGCGGATAACTTTTAACAGAGGGATAAGTTTGGCACATTGGCAGTTTCAGTATGGGAAATATGTCCAAATGATAAGTTTAATCTTCAGTTAAAACACATCTAACGATTGAAAAATTCAGCCCTTAACTGACACTAATTCATTGATAAAGAATTTAGCTAATTGACTAGCCTTTGTTTAATTTTGAACAGCCTTCCATTTTTATGCAAAAAGGGTCGCATTTCTTAAGCACATTCAATTCTAGAATCAATGTTATAGATGAAAACCATTAGAAGTCACTCAATCCAGCTGGACCCCTGTTTCAAGCTTCACACTTGTCTGTAAATATATCACTCAGCACTAGTAAATACGACCGTGGACAGCTAAATTGCTATGCTTCCGCGCCATTTAATACCTTCCAAAACATCCTTCATTCCACACCACTCCAAAAACAACTTTACTTCATCACGGTATAGTTCAAAACCGATCGCATGGCACATAATATAAAAAATCGCATCTCACGTTTCATATTCGATCCTATTTCCAACTGCTAAGTCAGATATCTTATTAACAGCAGTGCCGGCTTCTTCATCAGCATTGCAAATTGGAACCTTTCCATCTTCAGGATTAGGTTCGTATTTGTCCATCGCCATTCCCACGGGTTATTCTGCTATTCTGCTACAATTATTTAGTGGCAACGCAAGATAACTAACGAGGTATCAGAGCGATCCAACTGGGCCCTTGGAAACGTCCGCTTTTCTAAAGCTGAGACATTGAACAAATAAGCGCAGAAAGAAGCCTTGCACATTATGCCTAAACTGGAGTCTAGTTTATAAATAAACTTGAAAAAATTGAACTGCTTAAGGCGGGAATCGAAGCCACGACCTTTCGCTTGCCGGGTGACTGCTCTTCCATCTGAGCTACTTAGACACTGGATGAACCAGTCGTCACGTGTAATACGCTGTTACGGCCGCGTTTTTCTGGAGTTTGCAGTCTAGTTCTTGGTAAACATTGCAAATATACACACCAGTCGTTTATATCTTAGGAAATATAGGTAGAAGAAGCAAACATGGCAAGTACCTAGAGTCTAGGCAAGTTTTTCGCAAAACTTACATCTTATGCTAAATATTTGGGATAAGTGTGACTCAAACTAGGTTTAGCTTGAGTATACATAAAATTCGCACTTTCTAAGAAAACCAATTTTTATTTTTGGTTGATTTTTGATTGGAAAATTGGCTTTTGATCAAGACTATCGTATCATGAAAAATTGGTTTCTTAGGTTTTTTTTTTAAATTTATTTAACAACTTAAAGACAGTTACATTGAGACAATTACATTTAGATAGCTTTAAAAACCACTGGGGTTTGATGTAAAGCTAACGAGTTTGCAGTAGGTACATTCACAATTTCACCTACCCGTCCTACCCGTTCCTTCCATCAGTTCCATCGTCTTGATGTTTTGGCTATTATTTTTCTCTATATATGCATCTCCACGACGTTACACTAACAAGGCTTTGGTTACATCATAATTTACCAAATTTTAATCCATAAAATGTATTCTACAAATGAAACGAGTGCATCCTCTGTACTTATTTGCCACATGATTTCACCCAAAGGCGGTCCCGACAAATTGTTTCCATTCAACAGTTTTATGCAACATCTAAATGGAGGTTGCAATTATTGGACTGCTCACTTTGGTATTCGTTTAATGAACATTGTCCTGGTCCCCTTTGGTTGCGGCTGAATAGGCAGAGATAATGCCACGGACAATGATTTGTTGTTCTTGAATCTCTGGATTTATATAATGAGCGGTCGGGTTGTTTGAAGTATACGCACTTGTTTGGGTTAGTTAGTTTTGTAGGGAGAATAGTAGAACTATGTAGTTTAGATATTGTTTTGAGTGTAGGCTGAAATGTATACGCGTAACTGGGGATTGTTATTTTGTTTAGATGTGATTCACATAATAGTTGACTTGAAAATATTCACTTAAAAATAATGTATCATATAAAATCTTGTATAAATTAAGCCCTATTTTAACTACACGGATATCTTAATGTATAAGTAAAAACAATTTCCCGACTCTTCTGGCCAGTTAGTGTGGGGAGTGTAGGCCAAATTCTCCATTTACCTCTGGTAAGTTAGAGAAGGCCTAGGGTTTCTGCTCGAGCTTTCTCGAACTCGAGAAAATTTGGCTTCATTCGAGACGAGAAAAAAAATACCAGAGCTCGAGAATTCTCGAGTTTCGATTTTGAAGCTTTAATATTCGTGAAAGCCTATTTTCTTAGACAAAATAAGGTTTTTAATTATTTAATAGGTCAACGTTGCTTTAAGACTGGCCTAGTCTTTCCTTTTTTAACTGATTTGATTTACAAGTAATGATTTTAATCGAAACTAAGTAATAATAATGTTCACCAACGAGTATGATATATGTATTTATTATGTATGTTTAACTCTGACTGATTTAAAGACTGAAAAACTTGTTAACTAGACAATTACCTTACCTAACAGACGTTAGTTTAGGTACTCGTGCCGCCTCGTAAAGTTTATATTCAAGTCATTATTTATTAAAGTTTTTTTTGTTCATAAAAAAAGCTATTTATCGTAATTTTGCTATTTGGACTTGTGTTCTTTAGAAAACAAGTGATTCAATTGTAGCTCCAGATTTTTATTGTTATATTTTATCCTTAAAGTACACGCGACTTTATGACTTTTGTTATGATTTTTAGTAAATATTAATTACTAGCTGACCCGGCGAACTTCGTACCGCCTTAGCGTAGAGATTTTCTTAATATTTTTTTCCGTAAGAACCATCCTTGGACTTCCACAAACATTAAAAAAAAAGAATTATCGAAATCGGTTCAGCCGTTCACACGTGATGCCGTGACAACGCGAAACGGGTTTCATTTTTATATATATATAGATGAAAGAAAATTTTATTTTTTGTTTCTTTCCTTACCAAAACAAGTGGTACTAAATTGTAATATTGATTGTTGTGCATAAAAGTAGGTATATTAGATTTAAAAAACCCGTGTTTTTTATTAAATTTCAACCGATTTTAGCAGTTTTCATTAAAAGACTCGAGACCCGAGAAAACTCGAGACTTTAGCCTCGAGAATTCTCGAAACTCGAGAAAAAAAATAAGTCGAGAAATCAGAAACCCTGAGAAGGCCGTGCTCTTGCAGTGGAGACAATTTATCCTGATGATGAAAAAATAATTCATTCAATGATTTATGACGTATTGTTTGTGTAATGAAATGTTTCTAAATTTCTGTTAAATATCCTTGGACATGACATCATTACAGTCATCATTACAATCATTACAGTGCGCTTCTAGTCCCGAACTAAGCAAAGCTTGTACTATTGGTACTAGACAACGGATATAAACATACCTACTTTTTTTTTGTAAATACATACTTATTATACATAGAAAACACCATTTCATTTCTAATTAGAACTCTAATGAACAGTGTAAACTTATTCACGAAGCTTCTTTATACTTCATCATCATCATTAACAGCCCTTTACAGTCCACTGCTGGACTATGAGCCTCCTCCACTATAGTACTAGTATTATATTATCTGTGAGTACACTATTTATACTTAATTTTGTATAAAAGTAGCAAATTATAAAACGTAGATTAGGCTTTTGCAACACTGATTCATCAGTACAATGCGAGCCATATAAAGTAACAATAATCATCTCATTTTGGTGTGAAACTTAATTTTGTGAATGTCAATAGCAGTGATTATAAATATGGTTTTTAAGCGTTTCCAATTTACATTATCTCACGATTTTAATTACGGGTATTGATGTGGACCGGTCACCGAAAGGGCAGGAGCGAGTTATGAACCATATTTACATAACAAAAGACTAAAGAGCAGGTTCGTAACTAACGTCATTTTGGTACAATTTTTCTCAATTTAATTGCTTTGTTTTTACAATTTACGGGGCTGTAAAATCAGTGACATAATATTACAGATAAAATAATGTACAATACAAGAAGGCAAACGGCTGCTATTTTTTGCCTGAGGCAAATTAGTTAATATCGGGAACCAGCTCAACATACATAATCATCATCCATTTATGGCTAATTCAGTCAGGTTCTCTAAATTCTTACACTAAAACTGTGCTAAAACTAAGTAAGACTCATGTTGACAGTATGAGCATTATTTTGACAACGACAACTATACCTGAAAATACGAGAACGGGCCCAAACTTTCATGTAGCTGTACCTATTAGGTGATAATTATTTACAAAAACACTGTCTGATGTCTGTTATTGACACAAAACTTGACCATTGGCGACTTATATAAATAGACCTACTCACTTCACTTTTACTGTAAGTCGATGAGGATTATTCCAAAGTTTGTGGAAATATCAAAGCTGTAATATTAATTGAGCTCTGTCAGAGGGAGGTGCGTAATGTTGCCATTTTACAGTTAAAAATTTGGACCACTTGAAGGGTACACGCAAGATCTAAGATCAAGAGAATAAATGAAATATTTCTAAGCAAAGCGATACCCAAAAAGTAAAGTTAGTTAGCACTAAAACTTTTTGCATTTCTTCTTCTTGTCGTGTCGACAACAAACCTACACAGTGTCAGCCCAAAACTCTTCTACAAGAGTGGTATTGTCAGTAAGTAGCATTCATTAAATCTTCCTGCGTGCAGTTGTATGGCCACGCAAAGTACGACATCATGTGCTTCATCGACTGGGGAACACAACCACACTTGCACTCCAAGTCTCCAAGTTTGAACCATCTGAGAATCCCTACTTGAAGAGATTGTCCTCACTACGGCCGAACTGCGTCCGAAGTCTATTGACTTCCAGGTAAGCCAGGGGAGCTCATGTCAGGCGGAGGACTCCGACATAGGGATGAAAAAGCAGGGAAGATCAGCCGTACTTTATTTAAAGTCTTGGAAAAAAATAACGAACCCTTACCTCAAGACACAAATTAATGATAAAGCTCCCCAAAAACGCACATAACATCATTACTGCGAAATGTAAATAAAACAATAAACTCCGTTTTCACGGCAACACCGACGACAGTAAACTTAACATAAACACGGTTTACGGCCAAAATAATATGCTCATTTAAACTGAGACTGGTGTAGGGGAGGCCGAGGTGAGTTGTAACAGAGGAGAGTTGTGACGTTGTCTATTTTTGGAAACCTATTAACTCTATTAGCTTACAATAGCACGCATTTGATAGAGCGAGACTTGAAATAAAAACGCGCAATGTTACAAGCTCGCCAGCAGTTAATAAATAGAAAGACACGGGTTTTAATTTAATTTAATTTAACATTTAATGAGTTACATTATGTACTCACGGCTTGACGTTTCGGCTGCTACTGTGGTCACAAGAAAAGTGGCGGCTCGCGGCGTCGTCCGTTCAGGCGGGCTTGAAAATATTCAACTATTTAAATCGAAAAATATAAAAGTCGGGTCTTTCTATTTAAGTCGAAATGGACCGCGAAATTTTAAAATCTTATAGCAGTTAATAATTTCTGAAAAATAGACAATGACACAAATGGGCGTACCAAGGTCAAAGCGACTTTTGAAGGAGCTAATCTAACTCATCCCTCAAACTATCTCACCTAAAAATCTGTCATGCCTCCCCCTAGGCCAGAAGCTGGGTACGTCTATGGACAAAATTTTCCTTTGTTACAATTCACCTCGGTCTCCCCTAAGAGAGCTTAAACAATGCTTTATATTTCACACGCGGTGCGTGGAAGCTTGATTAAAGTTGGGGAAATCCTTGTGGGTAATATAATGTAGTCACTTATCCATAATAAATAGCAAACAAGCAAAGCCTGTGTCCTGAAATCGAGCATGGCATAACAGATTTTACGATAAAACATCCCAACTAATATTATAAATGCGAAAGTAACTCTGTCTGTCTGTCTGTCTGTCTGTTACGCTTTCCCGCTTAAACCTCGCAACCGATTTTGATGGAATTTGGCATAGAGATGGTTTGAGTCCCGGGAAGGAACATAGGATGGTTTTTGTCCCGGTTTTTGAAGCAGGGACGCGCGCGATGAAGTTTTTCTGTGACAGACAAAAATCCACGCGGGCGAAGCCGCGGGCGGAAAGCTAGTTAGTAATAAAAATTACAAAATCATCAATTGGCAGTTAGAACAAAACTTCAATACAGATAAATAGCAAAATTCAAACAAGTATTTTAGAATTAATCTTTAAAAGTTATCAAAATTAAAAGCAATAAACATTGGTAAAAAACACAACTAAAACTTTAAAAAAATTATAATAAAAATAAACTTTTTTAAAAACAAGCTTTTATTCTGAATTTCGAAAATTTGTATCGCGCATGGAATTTATTCCTCTTTTTCTCTGTTTGCGCTACAAGCTTTGGAAATTCAGAATAAAAGCTTGTTTTTAAAAAAGTTTATTTTTATTATAATTTTATTTTACACTTTTTAGTTAGATCTTAATCTCAGGACCCTGGACATTATCTAACACTAAAGTGCTCGAAAAGACAAATCCAACGAACCCAAACTCGATGAGTTTCCGCCGTTTTGTTTAGGAGTTCCTATGGCCACCTCCCGACTCCATCATCAGACCAGCTCAATGGTACCATAATATTGCATTGTCATCGTACTTACATAAGTATACCAAATTTCAGCTCAATCGGTTGAGGAGAACTGGTCTTAAATTCAGTTGCAAGATTTGTCCCACACATACTAACAAGTGAAGTCAATATAAAGCTTGTAATAATAAAAACACACCAGCCAGAAAATTAAAACCTAAAAATAGCAAAGTCTCTGATATGCATTCGTCAGAGGTGCATAGAAACAAATTCAAAAAAAAAAAAACAATATAATGTAGTCTGCCGACTGTCTTGTAATGAGGATGACAACGCAGCGTCTCAAAAAATGGTTTAAAAATGCCTTAGTTAAGTTTTACTGTTTATATTACAATACCTAGATTAAATAACTTTACTCTTTACAAAAACACAGATTTTATTTATAAACTATTTATCTTTATTAAAGAAACATAAGTACAACCTTGTTTGATACATGCAGCTTAAAATTAAGTGGGTCACACATTTGCCTTCAGAGTTCCTAAAGCTAGGTTTTACAGTCAATATTTGTTGGTAGACAAGATGTTCTAGTATTTAAAAGTGAGGAAACTACTGTATGTTTGTTATGGCAAACTATAAATTAGATAACAAATTAAAAGTACCGAGGTAAAATAATATAAAATTAAATAAATAAAGAGATTAGCACTTTATATAGATATAGATTAGGGCTAACCAGCTATAATATACCATAGTATTTAATATGTATATCTACTACTTGAAATAACCTGGCTGACAAAATTCATACTAATAGAATTGAATGCCATTTTAGAGTATTAATGTAAAATCTGCAACAAAAACTTAAAACAAATAAACAGTATTTATAAACAACATAAATCAACCAATGACTACCATATAAGATTTATAGGGAATTTCCAACATTTTTACAACACAGTAAATACAGCAGTATCGATAAACAAAATAACCATAACAGTTACAATAACGATAACCGTTGAATAACGTGTAGTTTTCGCTTGACATCCCGTAACAATTATTGACATGTTGAACCATTGAAAAGATTAACGATTGCTATGAATTTAATACAATGTAAGGAGTAGGTAAAAGCTCTCTGAAAATAACAAACAATAACGAAGCTTTCAGAGCATGACGCGGAGGGCCGACCCCAAATAAAATGGGAATGGGCCAGGCAAAGTAGTAACGAAGCTTTCAGAGATTTTAATGTGATTTTTAGATTTACTGTCCCACTAGCCATGTGAATTTCATTCAAAAACCATGTTCTGGGATGATTTCAGTTACGGTATTAAGATTTTGAAATTGATGACTGATGTCAATTGATTGGATTATAAAACTTTAGTGAAATTATCTATCCTGATCAGATATTTTTCAGACCACAGAGTGATGACTTTATGTCAACCACTCCACCCTCACACCTCCACCACACAACCACTGATGGTTTTCTTAACGCATACTTTTTATTTGATTTCAGGTCACTGTCACCGGATACAATACAATAGTAGAAGAAGGTAAGTAACCCATTTGGTTTACTGATTTTATGAATAAGAAACGAGTATTTATGCACGTGTTATGGTTTTCCTTTACATTCTTTACGTGAAATATCTAACTTGACAGTCTCCTCTTGGCTCTACTTTTTCCCCGTTAAAATATTCACCAAACCCATTAAAATTCAAATGGCCATCACATCTACGGCCACACAGTGAACTCTTCGTGTTCTGCGGAAAGAATTGCCCAGACGCGTCATCAATCTGTCGAATACGGAGACAGACGGCTTTTTGTAAGAAGGACACCACGGAGGTACTTTGAATTAAGCAGTGTGAAGTGTCGATTCAATTCGAATGAGTGTACAAGGCACATAGACTATGGAGGTGGTAGACATGGTATAAAATGCGGAGTAGGTTTATTGAGAAGGTGAAATAATTTACTTTTTATGTAAGTACAGTAGGTCCCAAAAGTAACCTAAGAGGCAGCAATAGCATGTGGTGTCAGTATCGGAATGCTGATTCGAGGATCTATATTTCGATCCCCGTTAATAGCTGGGCTTTTGTGTTAAATCCACTTCTATACAAGCCTACGAGGGGCGGCTGAAAAGTTTTGAGCCTAAGTATCTTCAAGTGTTATTATTGACTCGCACTAAATTTAATTAATTTGCCTATAACCTCCTTAGTATATGTACAAAGTTTCATTTCATTAGCGTCATCACGCTTTTATTAATTAATCCGTAAACATCACCATGTCTCAGTCATCCGTGCAATGTACGAAATTGAAGTACACAGTTATCATAAAATTCCTCAAAAAGAGGAACAAAACGTTGATGGTATCATTTGAAGAGATGTCGACAGTTTATGGGGAGTCTGGGCCTTCATTTGCCACCATGAAAGATTGGATCCGATAATTCAAGCAGGGAGTCGCTTAAAGATGACCGCAAGTCAGGGCGGCCAGATTTCGCCATTAACGAATAAAATAATGAAAATTTAAAGAATCTTGCTTTAGAGATCAGCGAATTAAGTTGTGACAGATAGCTGAAGCCATAGGCATCAGCAAGGAACGTATCGGCGATATTTTTCATACTCATTTGCACATGAAAATGGGGTGTGCGCGATGGGTGCCAAAAATGCTCACGCCGTTCGACAACCAGTGTCGAGTCACAACTTCGCAGGAGTTTTAGGACATCTTTGGCCATAATCCTAACATTTTTTTTCTCACATTGTCACTATTGATAAATAATAGATCCGGCAGTACGATCTAGAGTCAAAATAAGAGTCAATATAATGGATTTAAAAGGGAAAACGTCGCCGCGGAAATTCAAAGTGGAGCGATCGACACCCAAGCTCATAGCCACTATTTTTGGGATTGTGAAGGAATTTTATTCATTGACTACCAACTTAAAAAAAACTACAATAAACGGGGATTATTATGCTGTACTGTTGATAAGAGTGCGTCAAGTGGTTGTTGAAATATTAAGAGGCAAACTGGCGAAAGAAAATTTGCTATTGCAAGACAATTCGCCCGTTCACACCGCGCATGTTGCATGGCTTGCCCCGGGTAAAACTGGATTTCAAGAAATTTATCACCCACCACACAGTTTAGTCCGAATCCCTAGCTATTTTTTGTAATTCTCAAATTGGAAAAAAGACCTCCAGGAACGAAGATTTTTGAGTGACAAAGAAATGAAGGCGGCGTTAAAGGCTCATTTCGAATGCAAAGATTGCGAATTTTTTTTCAGTGGGTTAAAAGCTCTTTTACGCAAATGTAAGAAGTCCATTGTAATAGAGGGAGATTAAATAGAAAAATATATTTTTTATACTTTTCTATCGGCATTTTTAATACCCTAGGCTCAAAACTTTTCAGCCGCCCCTCGTAGTAATTTTACTCCAAACGTAAATGTAATCTAATTCTTAAAATAAAATACCTATAATTATCGATTGTCTTCATCATGGGCTCACTAAGCCCTAATTATTCTCAAAGTTCGATTAGAAATAAATTATTATCTTTATTTCCGCGACCATCATCATTGCAATCATTCCTGATCCCTTTTCTTTCAAATAACTTTCCAGTGTATCAACTGATAGCACAATATCTTTTTGAAATTATGTATCTCATATTTTGTTCTGAATGTGTTTGCCTAGATGTGAGCTTTTATGCATAATAGTGCATGGAAAGATGCTGGCTGCATGTCCTCGCTGGATAAAGAAAAGAAAAACTGTGATCCTAATCACCAAGGTCTAAACCACTAGAGGTCTGTGTTTCGAAATTAATTCTACTACTCATCGGTCGTAGGCTTCGTTTTTCCTATATTAATTGGTCTTCGTGCGACGCTGCTCTCATTATGTTAGCTTGTTAGAGCCGCAATTATTGGAGTTATTAGCCATTGAGTTTGTTGGTGGCAGGCACCTTGCTTTTATGTGGGGATTAAATATGTTTGTGTCTAGATTTAGGTCTAGAATGGTTTTAAGCTTTCAAGCTCCGCGAATGATTAATTGTTACGTGGTCTTAACCCTCTTATGCGACTGCTTGGGGTTTTATGGGTTACTTAGTGTGGTATGCAATGGTACTATTACCACAGAATAATAATAAGTACTACGTACAGAAGTTTTACTTCGCGAAGGTATTTAAAAAAAAAATATGCTCAATTTCATTAACAATATGGTGTAATTTAGCCTGTCTCAAGAGTCAAGCACCATTTTGTTGACAAACGTCAGTGATCGGCACTGAGCCGAAGCTATAGGGCTGACTTCGGTAAAATGATGTGACGTGAGGTGCCAAACTGCGGAAAATGGCGGAAGAAATACATGATTTAGCATGAAATATCATGAATAATATTAACTACTTATTTACCTCTCAGTGTCTTAAGGCAACTTAAAAAAGTACATTCTGTGTTTTTATTATTATTTAGGCAGTTAAATACTGCACAGTATTTAGTACACAATTTTCTTTATTTTCTTCCATCATACACAAGAATACGCGTGCGTGAGTCAATGTTCGCTCGTATGTGAGGCCTTGTAAAATAGTATCCTGTAGGTGGGCCATCGTGCGTGTTTTGTTTTGGATGTAAACTCGCGGAGATGAACAGGCCTGCTATTACCTAGTTCAATGTATCACGTTCCTGTAAAATCATATTACCTATTTGAAA
Source organism: Ostrinia furnacalis (assembly GCF_004193835.3). NCBI lineage: Eukaryota > Metazoa > Arthropoda > Insecta > Lepidoptera > Crambidae > Ostrinia > Ostrinia furnacalis. The sequence goes on along the minus strand of NW_021137186.1, from coordinate 19,141 downwards.
TCCTGTTCATAATTAACTAATTATGTATAGATATCGCACAAAAAACATACACTTAGAAAGGAGTTTCAAAATTTAATGGCACTACCGCCATTATTTTATTCACTTACTCTCAATAGTTAAAAACCTACTCAATACAGTAAGCCCTCCCTAGTGATCTCCCAAGTAACAATTTTAGAGTAAAGTCACACTAACGAGTATTAGCAATTTTTTACCGAGAAAATTATCCATCCAACCAGAAATTCGTGGTATTGTTTGTTGTACATTTGCTCCACTTAAATCGTAAGTGGACTAAATAAGAATAACAAATTAGATGCCCTGAGGATGAATAATTTTGTTTGCTTGTTTAAAAATGTTACCGCAAATATCCTCAAAATAAATGCTGTTATTATCTCAGAATTCAAATCAGATAAGTATTTGTATAGGGTAAAAGAGTATTTCTTACTGTTACAATACAATTACAAAAAACTGGTAAAAATAAAAGATTCTTAATTAATCCTTATGCACATATTATTTGCTAGGTAGGTATGTAACTTCAAAGCTAAGTTATTTTAGAAATAAATAAAGAAAGAAAAAAATATTTATTTGGTACCAAAAATAAAAACAATCAGTATAAATCAACATAAAGAGCAAAAAACATTGTACCGCATTGATCTCTGCTCAGTATGCCATAACACTTCAGAAAACTTCAGTTAAGTTTAAGTCCTATGGCTGAAATGATGATGATGAAATTTATTTTACACTTACTTAAACTTTATTAGTGAAGTCTTTAAAACTATCTTTTACATTAAACTCAGGAGTCCTAACGGCAATAAAGCAATTCGTCGACAACACCGCCAACTTCCGAAACCAAATAGGTCGTCAATACAGCCGGTCCTTATAAACCAAGCGCGCGCACAGCGTCCATTCACCGGTTGATACTATCTCCAAGACTGTCTTCGGGGTACATGCGTACTGTCCCAGGGTAAAGATCGGAATGTGGCTATTGGATGAAGCGGAAGACAATCCTGATATGTTTATGCCTGGATCCGAAGACGTGTTGGATGCTATCGGCCGGAGGGCCCTTTGTGCTGAGTTAGACGCAGGTGGACATCAAAGGCATATTAATCACTGCACTTGACCAGAGATCTATTGTGTATCGGGGGATTAAGCATGTGTAATAGATCAAAGAATAATTGGTAGTAAAATGTTATTGCTAATCTTAATATTAGATCTGGAGCCCTTCAATTTTCCGTATAGAGACATAAAGCTGTTATCAGCTGTAGCAGCAGAATATTTTCAAGTAAAAATCGTATTTGAAATGTGTTTCTTAATTGTTTTGAGATACTTATATTATTTAACGTAAAATGGAGAGGATAGCATAAATAACAAGGGCACATGGAAATAATTACGGTGTCATTTTTCAACGACCAGTGAAAATAGTAAAAAAAGATGTCACTGAAAACCAAAAATACCAATACTGAAATGATCTAATGACGAAGAAGCAGCCATAAACTTATCGTTTCTATTTTAAGGCATACACACAAAGCATTGTTTTGAATACTAATAATCACCATATAAAACACCTTTAAATTCCAGGCTTAGAACACATTTTCTTTACAGGTGTGTAATTCACAAACATTGTTTCTATGGCCATAAGAGTAGGCGCACACCGTTGATTTTTAGTTGGCTGATAGTTGTGCCCGATTTTAAATTGTATGAAGAATCGGCCAAATCGAATCGGCGTAGTGTGCGCACTACATACATGCCCATACCACAGAATAAGTAATAGTACTGCCCGACTAAACTATCGGCCGATGAAAAATCAACGGTGTGCGCCTACTCTAAGTCGTCTTTACACGCCACGATAATACAGCTAAAGATCCTAAGCCAGGCCATCTTAATTATATCATTTACACATCACGACTCCCACAATAAATACTGTCTGAAGAGAGACACGCCATTTAGAATGATTTATTTATTGCCCTTTAAAAAAACCATTCCAACCAATTTCAAATATCACAGATGTCTTAGTGAAACGCAAAAATATATCAACTATACCTAGTTACATTTCTTTCTAACCTTTGTGCGGAGATGGGAGTAGTATAATATGAACCGTAAACATTGTAAGGGTAGGTCGTTAATCGTTTATAAAGCTTGGAAGTAGTAAATCAAGATAGGTATGCTGACGGTTACAATTTACCAATTTACTTGTCAACATGATCTAGTCCAATTACCGTTCGGGTTTAAGTTTGTAGAGTGAAGCGGGAGGCTGTATTTTATTAGTTTGTGTACTAGTGCCCGTATTCACAAATATTACTATGAGGTCTCACAGTTCACGGGGACGCACAGGGTGACACACGAACCAATCACAGAGCTCTATTCAACGCTGTGCGTTCGATTTGCTGCTTCACATAAGCAAGTATCGTTTGTAAAGACTGGCGTAAAAGTGTGTGAGAAAGAACAGGGATGTACAATGTACCTACCTACATGCATCAAAATTTAAAACTGCTCTTTTCAAAAGAGAAAACTACTCTTTTAATCAGCTCTCAAGGACCTAATTGGTAAAATGTTGTCAGTAATTGATTACAAAAATTTTAATTGAAATTTCAATAACTGAAAAATTCAAATTTCAAAGTTACATTTGATAACAATTTTAGTAAATACAATTTATTCAATTTCCTAACTTGCACCAGACCAGCAAATAATGTATTTTCCCGAGGGCCGGTCTAAGAAATTAAAATGGTGTAAAAAGCCCATTCATTTTGCTCACTCCTCTCCTCTGAGTTCCATTCAAATAAAACTTTAATCCCATTCAATTTGGGTTTTGTTTTAGTAGTTAATTTAATGGGAGCCAACTACAAATGGGGCTATCGGTATTTAGTTACATTTTCTATTTCAATGGGCATTATAGAAGTCTTTTTTTCCCTTTAAATGAAACTATTTTTAATGTGCTATATTTTATTTTATCTTGCTTTTGTAAATTGAAATTAATAAGAGACTATAAAATCAGATCATCTAAGCCATAAGGATTTGTCACGTCACTTCAGGGCCGCTCTACCTTTTCGTAAGCAAGATTTCATAAAAATACACTAGACCGCAAAAGAAAAAGGGTCTGTTATGAAATCTTCAATATCTTCAAAATTCCATAAACTTTTTAACCGACCCATTTTCTTTGCGGTTCTGTGTATTAATCTTTTAATCATCATCATCATCATGATGATGATTAAAAAGATTAATACACAGAACTCATCCGGGTGCATGATGTGTCGCCCGAGATGGATACTTCTTTTGCTCATAAGCGGGAAGCATGAGCAAAGAACATGCATGGCCGTTTCTTCTTCTGTATGGCAGAATCTGCACAGAGTTTCCTCGGTCATGTTCATGTTCGATTTATGTTTGTTTAGTTTGCAGTGGCCGGTCAGTATTCTAGTCACTGCACAGGCTTTGTATCTTTTGAACTTTAGCAGTTCTTTAGTTACTTTATTGCTATATCCCTGAATGAGTGCTTTTGAGTGTTTTTGTCCCGATGTAGACTTCCACCACTCAATAGCCTCTTGTTTGCAGAGGGCGGTTAGTAGCGTGGTGGCTCGTTGTTTGGTAATGCCACAGAACGGTTCTACGCCGATTTGAGGGTTATCGGCTCCATCTCTGGCGAGTTCATCTGCTACTTCGTTTCCTTCTATATTCGAATGTCCTGGTACCCATGTAAGCGTTACTTTGTTGGTATTTCCCAGTGCATTCAGTGTCTCGGTGCATGTTTGCACCAATTTTGACGTGTATTCGAAGGATGTTAAGGCCAGCAGTGCTGCTTGGCTGTCTGAGTTGATGTAGATGTGTTGATCCTGGAGCTTCCTTTCCAAGTTTATCTCTGCACATTTGTTTATGGCAAAGACCTCGGCTTGGAAGATTGAGGCTTCAGTCCCCATGTTTAGGCTAACTTTGAGCTTAGGCCTCTCTCCGTAGATCCCGCAACCTACATTATTTTCCTTTTTGGATCCGTCCGTGTACCAGACGTGACTACCTTCCTTAAATGACATTTGGCCTTCTAGCCATTTGTCTCTAGGAGGTATGTTTACGGAATATAGTTTGGTGAAGTTACATTCCGTATGCATGTCGTCACTGGGCATGCACAGAAGTTTGTTTTCAAGTACTGATTCCTTGAGTCTTATCAGATTTTGAGAAGCCCATCTGACTTTCGTGCGGGTGCAGATTCTATATGTGCTCTGCTTGGCTTCTTTTTGCACATGCATATGCAGTGGTATAAGATCCAGCAGAGCATTTAATGCAGCCCCTGGTGTCGTTGATAGTGCTCCGGTTGCTGTGATGCAGGCTAGCCGTTGTAGGCTGCTCAGTTTCTGTGGTTGAGGTGTTTAAGGTCTCACTCACCTTTGGGACTTTGGTAATATGTCCCTTTGGCGATTCCTCCTCCGAGCGAACCCGTTTTACCGGTTTGCGCCCAGATTCAGGTTGCGAGGCCTTAAACTTGTACCCCATCTGCTTCAGCTCAGCGAAGCTCTTGACCGCCAGTGTTGAAGCCATATTCGGCTCCACTCCCAGCTGCCTCAGAGCTCCGAAGCGCTTTTTTGCCGCACTTGACATTTTCCTGCCAGTGGGTTTGGAGGCGGTGTATTCATCAGTCAGCGAGTGTGAGCCGCAAGCAGCCCTTTCTGCCGTGCTGATGGATTCCTCTGTCTCCATACTGAGTTGCTCTGATATTTGGGTCGGTTGTTCTACTCCTTCTATCAGTGGCATAAGTTCCTGGCATAGGTTTTCCAGGTTACCGTTACTTTTTTTGGGAGAGCATTTATTCATGTTGGTCCCACGAGTAGCTAGGGAAAGTAGGTCCACTCCAGCAGAGCCCCGCATGCCGGAGTAAGGCTATATACACCTCGAGGTCGCCTGGTATCGAGGGCCCACCGTTAGCGACTGAGCTCCCCCTCAGCCACGCATCTCTCGGCACGGTACGGATAACACCTTAGATTGGGTATCGAGTCTTCGGCCGCCAGGTACCGCGTCATTGAGATCCCATTATGAGATTTCAATGCAGCACTATCTGACGTTGCCCAGGATGAACCGCAACAGGCGCTACTATATCCCTTCCGACATGTCAGAGTGGATTCAGTAACAACCCAGTTTTACGTGGAGGTAACTCGAACTGACACCCCCTTTGTTACTTTAACATACCTAGTCATAGTTCTTGAGCCGCATGCAACAAATTTCCAACGTCCCAATTCAAAAACAATATTCCCAATATTCCTAATACACAACCAATATTTCTTGCAACACCCAAAAGGGCAGTTTATTTATCATACTTATCTTACCATACGCGAGATGATTTGTCTCTCATACAAAATGGTGAGCTGTGTTAATTACATACACTCACGCTATATGCCTTAAATAGCGAAGATTTCGAGAGCATCATGGCGGTCACGTACCTACTGCTTCGATTATGGTGAAATTAAAATTGACATAGTGTTGCTGATGGTTGACCTTGAAAAGAAGTCAGCCTATCGATAAATAATGTGCATATGGAACATTTGTTTTGACCCTCATTCTGTCGCAGTCGGGTAAAAATAATATAGACCGCAAAGAAAAAGGATTAGAAAATAATAATAAAGGATGATGGGCATATTGGGCGTTAAACCAACAGAAACAAAAAGTATACTAAATTAAAGCTTAATACTAGTACTTCATTTCATAGTATGACAACAACCCTGAAATACGCGGGGATACGGAGATAGAGGTCGTTGAATATGCAAAGTTTCCATAGTATTTCACATCACATTAGGGTAATAAAAATAGTATTAGGTCAATTAGATTGCTTTTATCGATTATATTGAGAGTATTATTTCATATCTTTCTATCGATTTTATCGATTTAGTAAGTATGTATACCGAATAAATATTAATCGATTATTCGATTGCAATAATCGATTATATTGCTGAAAATAAGAAATTGAATTAACAATTAAATGATAGTAATGATGGTAATCAATAAAATCGATTAATCGAATTGTTAATCGATAAATCGTTATTTGGCAATATCGATTAATAATCGATCCGTGATCGATTATGCAACAACACTACAACTTAACTGGTAGAAATCTCATTGAAACATGACTTGACTGATGTGACTGTGTTCATGTCATTTCTCTAATTGGTACCTAGGTATGGTCCTACGCTTATAATGTAGAAGATGGTTTAAATATACCATTTGTTGGCCCAACTCCTGAACTGTTGGACATAATAATGGATAAATAACTTATTGTATTTAAAATGTAAGTAAATAAGTTATATTAAGTAACAATATTTTTTGTTTGCGCAATGAAGCACCTATTACTATTACACATTATGTCAATTTCCAAGCAAACCCGGGAGTTTTTGGTAGTTATTTATATGAAAATATATTTCTGATATTAAGTCCTAACAAATAATAGTAGTTACATTTCTGTTGGTTTTACGCCCAGATTCCATAGAAAAGTGCCCATCATCCTTTAATAAATAAATATCTTTGGACAATTACACACAGCGCTATCTAGCCCCAAAGTCTTCAACATCTTTAAAAGTACCTGACCTAGCATTATGAAATAAAGACTGAATTAATTCGAGCTTTTTATTTTTGATAAATGAAAAAAAATATGCGTAGTTTTTTTCAGTATGTTTTGTTTCATAAAGCTAGGTCAGGTACTTTTGAAGATCTAGAAGATTTTCTGTCCGTTTTTCTTTGCTGTGTAGTGTATATTCAAATAGTAGAGCAAACGCGGTTAGTCGTTATTTGAAGTAAAGGCAATCTGTAACCCTCCTTAAATCCTCTGGTTTTTAAGAAGTAGAAGAAATTATTTTATTTCAAACCAGGCACTATTTATCTCAAAATACTACAAATAACAGCACCACTAAAGTAAACTTTATCCTAGAACAATTCTAAACTCCTAGAACAAGATAGTCATTTTGATAAACTGTTATTAACTTTAAGTCTTTTTCCATGTCCCGCTTAATAATAAACGTCTCAAATGCAAATTTCATTTTCGTAATAAAATTTTAGAGTTCACAGAGTTCTTCTTATAAAGCAGTAAAGTTCATAGTCGAAAGATCTGGTAAAGCACCAGTGGGTATGATTACAATGATAGAAATACGTTTAGATGATCCTTAAGTTTTGAGCAATAGAGTTGAAGATGTCGTGAGTGAGGATAGAGATAAGTTGGCAAGCAAAAAGGCTTGGTAAGTGAAAGTAGGCTCATCTCCGAGCCTCAAGATAACCTTTGTCCGTAACCTGTCGTTGTTATAGCCACAGTAGAAACAGATAGAGCAAGCTCTCTACGAAAAGCACAAAGAAAATAGGTTTTAATATCTTTACTTTTTTGAAACACCGATAGAATCGAGATCGAGAATCGAGCTGACATTACGAAGAGATATAATAATTTACCTATACCTACTGCCATTTACCTATCTACTGCCATGGGTACATAATCAAGCTATAGACTCCTTTGACCAATACCAGAGACGGTATCAACTATTTGGTAAGTGCAACTATTAAAACATACAGGATATCCCTCGCCTTGGAGTAGGTAGGACATCGAATGACAGTGAAATTGTAGAGGTAGGTACCAAGGAAAAATACAGGACACTGGAAAGAGTGACCACCATGTGACCAGAATGATGACTTTTCTTTTCTGATGAAGAGTCGCTGGTACAAGCTGGATGCGTGAGAGATGCGTTTACATCAAACGTTAGTTTTTGAACGTTGCCCGCTAGGGGCGCTGTACAATCCGTCATACATTTAATGTGATTTTTTGACGCGCTCACTAGTGATGTAAGTTTCACACTAGGCCCTCAGCATAGCTGAAATCTAAAAACTAAAATGCAGAAATAGATAAATCGATTTGTACAGTGAATTTGAGTTGAATGAAAAGCTTATCCTAAACTTGAGTGAGTCAAGTCTCCGCAAGAATTGGTCTTACTGCTTGAACCTCTAGTATCTTATAGCATTGTAAGCGATACACCTATTAATACCTAATCGCATAAAGATGTAATATATGACGGAGATGATGAAGAAATATGTAGTTTGGGAGATGGAGTTCTGTGATGCTAATTGTTATGCATTTTATGTTTAGTGAAAAGGTTTATTGAGGAAGCTGATAAAACAGTTCTATTAATGTTATTAGCGGTGTACAATCAATCGCTTTTCTGTGGAATGATAAAATTGAAAACAAGATTCCCTTTATTATGACTTATGACTTATATCTAATTAAATAATTTTTCAGCTTCATGACAACCATCAATGAATTGAAAACTGATTTTATTCACGTTCAACAAGAAGATTAATTATAAATATAGAGAAACTTCAGTAAATTTTCCAGCGTTAAAAGTCGCATCTCAAACAAAATTTTTAATAAACTTGAAAAAATAGAGACGCATTTTTGGATTAAAATAACTATTGTTTTAGTAATGTTGGTAAAATTGGTTTTAATCAAATTGACTAAATTGAAGATTGTGGATTTGAATCGTAAATGGAGACACAAAGTTTTGGAGTTTGTCATTTCGTGATTGGTGAAATGACAGAACAAATTAAGAATCAAAGCTCCTGTCAAAACTTTCAAACATCAACAATAATAAGGAATAAACATAATCCTCCAATATTTAAAACTACAGTTTTATTTTTTTTATTTAACTACATATCTAATGGCAGTAAAACCAGGCCTTCGTCACTCGCCTATGCCGGCCGAGATAATTACCTACAGCGCGCGACAACTTCGAGTTGCAAATCAGTCCGGGCCGCCACGCGCCTGTTTGGACACGCGTATCTATACACGCTCGGTCGATCATAGTCGCAATCAAGGTTTATTGTTCCAACAGCACTGTTATTCTTCTTTAACACCTTTGCTGCGGCAGTAACTTTCTAATACTTTCCATTCCTTCGGTACAAGGTCAGTAAACCTGGTATTAAAACTTACATTGTGGCGGCACAAGGCTTAAAGACCTTGTAATATTTAAGATATAATAATTTTATTTTTGGCTTCATGTTAATAGATATTGTGTTTTTTTTCTTTGAATATTAATAATAATGCATTTATTGACATACACCTGAAGGCGTTCGTGAATGACTTGTTTAGTATAAAAATTATAGCTATATTCAAAATACAAGGCTTATGCACCCTGTGCCGCACTGAAGTAGGGAAGTCTGGTGGGTATTCTAGTGATGTGAAATACAAATATCGATAGTTTTAATAAAAATTTAAAAAGTAACAAACAAAGATGTTTTAAAAATTTAGTCTAAAGATTTTACAAATAAGACATACGTGCATAAATACTTAAATAAGCTATATTTAAAGAAACCATATTATTTAATAACATTTAGTTACAACTTCAAATGTTTGTCACGAAAAACTATTTAAATTAGCAATAAATCGCGTAGCAAATTAAATTATAATCAATTTGCAGTTTTGATTTTGTTTGTTTCTCTTGACGCCATGTCGACATGTGCGTTTCTTACGAATGCGAGGCAACACTGGCTGCACGAAGCTAGCGTGGGGTGCGGTACCAGGTGCGCAGGGTACAAGGTGCTTCGACCTGGTTTCGCATTGTGAAGACATTTTATTACTTCCGTGCGGTACCAGGTCTAAAAACCTGGTATTAAGGTAGGTACATCATTGGATTCTATTTTAAGAATACATCATAGATATATATTCATCACTTTCCTACACCGGACCCAATTGAAGTTATGCCTTTCGCACGACAAGGAAGACTATAATTTTCTTAGCCGCACGGTAAGCGAGACGTACACAAGGTCTATAGACCTGGTTTCGCACTCAACGTGTTAAG
>NW_021137186.1:0-9335 GCF_004193835.3 Ostrinia furnacalis | reverse complement strand
ACAATTGCAGATCAATTTGAAACTAAAAACACCTATTTTACCATACCTGAAGTAATTAAAATATTAATTAATTCAAGCCCGTTTTAATGTCTTTGAAACCCGTAGTGTCACTGGTGACACCCCCTATTTTGGCGTATGTAGGGGGGCCAGATTTTTTTTCGCATTTTTTGTTAGTTGTACATATGAAACTTAGCCTGCCTTCCAAAATTCAAGACAATCCGACAATTTTTAGGGGTCTGGGTCTCAGGAGGATATATATTCATCACTTTCCTACACCGGACCCAATTGAAGTTATGCCTTTCGCACGACAAGGAAGACTATAATTTTCTTAGCCGCACGGTAAGCGAGACGTACACAAGGTCTATAGACCTGGTTTCGCACTCAACGTGTTAATGAAAAATTGTAATATTTAGGTATAATAATTAACTGTAGTGATTTAAATAATAAATAAAAAAACTACACTTTTTAAATAATAAATTATTTTGAAATACTTATGACAAAAAACTATAGCAAAACAATTATTTTAGCTAATAAAAACATTAACTTTACTTCACCGTGTCTATTTTCCGACACTACACCTTTTAAAACTGTTTGTTTAATTTCGAATTATCGCAACACTGAAGTTTATTAATAGGTACTTTAGAGATGGTACGATTATACAAACTCCACTAGATTAAAGTTTTCTAATCGTAAATACAATAAATGCTTCTTAAAATTCAGTTTTTATTTATTTTACTTTGCTCATACAACCCTGACGCTTGAGCGGTGACGTAGATCAATTCTAAACACAAAAAAAATGCGCTCTTGTGAGCGTAGTAGTAAGGTGCGATTTCGAATGCACCATGTGCGTTGGATATTTTGCATTATTATTATTACCGTTAAAATGTCGGCATCTGATCCTACACAAAGGAGTGCAATTTCTGTATTATGTATTCTGTGGTAAAACGTTAATACTGACCAAGCACCGTTTAGTGCGGTCGTAACTATAATTTTATAATTACCCCCATATTTAGTTTTGCCAGCAGTAATTTCATCATAGCATTAATATTCTGGTATTGAACTGTGACCCCGACTCGAATCATTTTATTTAGAACTGAAATTATGGCGCAAATGCCTGGGTTCTGTCATTTAATTAATTATTTTGCTGGGTAATCACTTTTGTGAGCTTATTTTATAGGTTTAAGGACTAATTTACTTACTACAAATCACTATAATACACATTTTAATGAAAGCTGTAGAAATACAGTCCATTATTTTGAAATACTGCTTGGATTAATATTTTTAAATGGAACTTCAAAACTTTCTTTGCTCTTAACTAATACTTTTCAAAGTCCCTAAGAAGTTGGATAAAAAGCACGTTGATTTGCAGTTAATTTACAAAAAGATAGGTTCACGCCCGTATTCACAAACATTACTATGAGGTCTCACAGTGCGCGTGGATGCACAGGGTGACATACGAACCAATCACAGAGCTCTATTCAACGCTGTGCGTAACGTCGTTTTTAATGGCGCTCCTTGGAAAAGGCTCTCATACATCCCTGGACTGCATTCAGCTAAAAACAAATAACTTCTGCCAAACTATGCTTGACTTAAACATATCTAAACAACAATCCCAAGTGTTAATTGTTAGCGAAAGCCAGTCCAAAATGATTAACGATGGGCAAGCGCAGCTACCGTCGCAATCCGCCATTTTACACCGGCAGTTATTAACATGCGCATTTATGGCGAAAAAACATGATGCCCCATACGAACGCAACTCACGTAAGTACTTTTTGAAGGAAAACTTATTAAATTTTATGAGTCCTTTCCATACTTGCCCTGCTCCAATTTTTTGTGCGCTCGTGTGTTTTCGGGTTGAGGAATTAGTTTTGCTGGATATGACCATTCGTTCGTTTCAGCCAAATGACGTCCACTGCAGGACAAAGGCCTCCTAAGATTTCTACAAAGACCGGTCCTGCGCCGCCCGCATCCAGGCATCTCCCACGATCTTCACCAGATCGTCGGTCCATGTAGTGGGGGGCCTACCTCGCAGACCTGATGGCCGCTAGGGCAGAAAAGTTCTCGAGCGGGAAAACATAGTGTGGATAATGACCAGTAGTAAAGTATAATTAGGGTGTGGAAGGTAACCTTACCTACTTAAAACTTAACAGAAAATCTGAAAAGATAAAAGCATACTTTTTATAGCTTAACTTATAAACATTAAGTAAATAAATAAACCAATATTTGTGAATTTTGGTAAATAAGTACATGAAAATTAAAATAATTAGCTTTTTAGCTAATCAAAACTTGACAAAACAAGTCTAGCAGATACTATCCATGACAGCGACCACTCCTAGAGTCGTCTACAACAGTTGACATAGAGCTTAGGTTGCATTGCGACATCTGTACAACAATCTGTGCAATTTTTCATCTCACGCTATGTCCTTCCAGTGAACCTAAATCTCTGTTCGCACGGGCGGCTTGGACCTCTGCGCCGAGATCTTGATCCTCGTAAAATTTTATGTGACTTGGACAAAGAGAATTTGGTTAATTAACCATTTTGCCCACACCGTGGATACGCTTGTAGTGATAGATAATGGTGGCTTTTTATCTGCGCGCTTGTATCTTAACAAGTGACTTTTCAGTGGAGTTTAATGCTCTCAGTTGACCATAAGTTACCGAATGCGTGTGAATCGGAGTTGGTAATAGGGCCGTTTTGGTTTTTTGAATCGAAAGAGAATAACTGTTAATGGGGTTTCGTACATTTTTTTTATTATGGTGGGTACGTACTTAACATAAGATATCAGTTACAACCTGTAAAAACTGTTTTATGATTGAATTGGAAGGCAATTGAATGAATTGGATCTCAGTAGCGCTATTTTTTTTTTGACTGATAAAAATGGAAAAACTAAGGTCTTGGTTTTGATTCTCAGATCTTGTTCTCTGTCGTTTCGCTCTTGACTAAGGGATTTTGGTTACATTGAGGTTTCCGTCTCGATGATAGAGATGAAAAACAGTTAACCTCCAATCTCTTGCTTTCTTTTTCTGCAGGCAGGCTGGCGCAAAAATTTTCCATATTTTAGGTAGCTATTACGTATATGAAATAAACGAGATCTTCAAAAGATTTGCTCCATTTCCAGCGCTTTACAAAAGCGCTTTAGTCATCGAACAAAACGCCATCGCCACACCAACGGACAAGTTACAAGAATTACACGAGAGCGGAATCCGCCAATCTGAGTCGCAGAAAAAGTGATTTTAATTATACCCTCCGTTTTGATGAGCTTCATTAAGGGAGCCGGAATGCGGGCCCGGGTGATGCGACCGATAAATTTGTTATTTACGAGCGTACGTGATGCGGGGTAATGTCGGATTGTTTTGTGACATGACTGCGCATAGTACGGTCAAGTGCAGTAGACTTACATCAAGTTACATCTCAATGAAAACTTGGGTGATTTGTCAGTCGCTTGAATTGAAGAGTTACTCAAACCTTTAAGATAACAAAAGCATATGGCTGTTCGGAAGTCTAACGCCAGTTGATACGACTACGATAGACTGAGTTGCACTACTTAACATTATCCGATGTTTTTTATATGGAGTTTGACAGATTTTTGACGTTTGTTAAACTTAATGTAAGATGAAGTAACCCAGCTTTAGTCCACTGATAAGAGACCTATTTTCTGTCACGTTTCATTAATGCAAAAATTTCATTAATATAAAGAACAATGCCGAACTTCAACGTTCGATGCATTGGATGCATTCATTCAAAAACCTTTACCGCTGTTCATCACTACCTTCGATCCCCGTTTCTCACGGTCGCGGTTTGATTTCCGTGAGTCGTAGCTTCAACTAAGGACGTCCACTGTTGGACAAAGGCCTCCCCCAAGGATTTCCACAATGACTTTTCCTGCGTTTCCTGCATCCAGGTGCTTCCCGCAACCGTTATTGAGTAGACATTTGTTATTTTTGAATAGAGCTCACTGTTTTCTGCCTCCTTTGTGGCCAATTTTGCCATGTGAACGTGTTTGTGACATGGTTCGGACACCACCACGTAATGAACTTCAGGCGCATTACTACATACTTGTGTCTATTTAACGCTTGATTTTTAACTGCAGGAATTCACATTAATTACGAATTTTGTGTATGACATCCTGCAGCATGGAGGCAAGTTGCGCCTACCTGACAAATTCTGACAATATAACTGTAAAATGAAGAATGCGGAGTTTTATGTCGTTAGTTCAAAATCAAAGGCTTTCAATATTGTGCTCGTGCATAGAATTTTCTTTTTTCTATTTGATTCATAATAATTTGTTATTGGTAAAAGATAGTTCGTCATCATGTCTTTGCTTTCGTTTATTTTTATCGTTTAGCTTTATTTTTTTTTAATTACTATTATATGAAAATAAACGAATAATGTCTTTCAAGCAAAATTAAATACGTAAAAAAGAACACTTTTTGAAAATAGGCTTCTTCAAGTTTTTAAATATTTGTGTTTTCATTATTATTATTTTGAATTATAAAATCAAGAAAACTGTTTTTATGTTTAACTAGCTGACCCGGCGAACTTTGTTCCGCCTTAATGGAAATAAATAAGCAGACTTTTTTTTATTTCGAACGGGATAAAAAGTATCCTATGTCCTTCTCCTGGCTCTAAACTACCTCCCTGACAATTTTCAGCTAAATCGGTTCAGCCGTTCTTGAGTTATAAGTGGAGTAACTAACACGACTTTCTTTTATATATATAGATTCCTCCGCCCGAAATGTCATTGACATTGAAAAACAAAAAGTTACATTACATCAAAGGTATAAAATTGGCAAAAATCGCAACCGGCCAGCACCCGAGAAGAAAAAAACACCTCGTCCCGTTTCGAGGCGCGCGCGCACCTCAATTAGTACTTTCGAGCGCATACTGATAGCGCGCGGGGGCATCTTCAGACCGCCTTATTTGGACGAGTTGGATACAGAGGGTAGATGGACGGAGGACGCGTGCGATGATAGAAATCCTTGAAGATGTATTTTGTCACTGTTAAAAATCAAAATCAAAATTAAAATTATCTTTGCTTGTTTAGACTAATTAAATTAGTAGGTAGGTACTTGCAAATTATACATGTCTCATTCTTTTTTTGCCCTACCAGCGCTTCGAGACAAACATTTGGCAAGTGCTGAGAAGAAGCGCCGCAACAAACTCAGTCACCACTGTCTGCCGGTTTAAAAATATAAAAAAGTAGGAAGTTACAATACATTCAGAAGCAAGTTACTTACCACGCGCTCCCGTTGATAGAAGGTGGCCTTTAAGACTCCCATCTAGCACGAGCTCGCAGAATCACTAAAATCAAGTTGCAGTGGACGGGTTCCGGGCTGAAATCAAGTGGCGTATTTCTCAGAGCTGATGGCCGCTGGGGCGGAAAAGTCCTCGCGTGGCGACCACGAGCCGGAAGACATAGTGTGGGCAGGCCCCCCACTAGATAGACAGACGGTCGATGAAGGTCGTGGGAGTTACCTGGATGCGGGCGGCGCAGTACCGGTCGTTTTGGAAATCCTTAGGGGAAGCTTTTGTCCAGCAGTGGGCCAAGACAAATAAATGACTTCGGAAAAATCATTTATTACTATGTGACGAATGCCTTACACCCCCTGACGAAGTACCTGTAGAGCTTTTGCTTTCTAAACAAGGATCAATTTATGTTTGACATGAGTTCATCTTCTAATATAGAGTCTAAGGGCTATATTTCACCGGGACACCATGGCGGCGCAACCAGTCGCCGGCTACCAACAAAATGTATACAGCTCTATGGGATATTTCACCGGGACACCATGGCGGCGCAACCAGTCGCCGGCTACCAACAAAATGTATACTGCTCTATAGAGAGTTACTGGTTGCGCCGCCATGGTGTCCCGGTGAAATATAGCCCTTAAGCGAGCCTTTTGAAAATTGTATGCAATTTGCCCTGGATATCTTCAGACCTGTCCAAGGATCGCAAAACCCCGCTGCAGGTCTGCGCGGGCGCTTAATAAATCAATTGTGGGTGCGGCCCCTTTGGCCGCGTTCATTGATGGTGCAACGAAGAAAGTCGGTGTTCCACACTTTTTGGGGTTCCACAGCGAAATGCATAGACGGCGCGGTTACGGTATTTTAGAATACCGTTTGTGATTACAAGATTGCTGATTAAAACGAACATTATTGAGGGAATTTGCACATTTTGGTTTTCTGAAATCACTGGAAATACTTATTTTAAATCAAAGAAATGTTGTTTAAAAGTTTGATTCATCACAAAATACATCGATGTTTGAACTGTCAGATCATATTTAAGATTTGCCTACATTGACAATGGATTTGACTATGGCTTTAACATTGTTAAATCATGGGGTCTACCAAAGCATTGGTTTGATACAGACAAGATGCAAGCTTTTAATATTATTTCCGGAAAAAATGAGTTGTGAGATACAATTTAATTGTTTTACATTCAATTTAGCGCTCAAGACCTTAGTTAGATTTTGAGCAGAAAATAATTAAAATGGATTATTACGTAAATACTTTAGTTCAAGTACTAGCAGAATACATAAGTTCTGCCATGCCCCAAACTTTTTTCAATTCATGCGGAACCCGATTATCTAAAGTGAAATCATCCTTACCCGTATTTTTTGCCAACACTAGCCGTTTCTTACATGTCGAAAATTATAATTGCAGACTGTAAGCATTTTCAGCAGTTTTATTTTGACGCCCGACGGGCTTGGTAGCAAACGATGGCGTTTTTCCATCTTTTGGAGGCAGTAGCAAATTTTGGAAACTTTTTAACTTGCGACGTTTTTGCGGTTGACCGCAAAGTAAAGACGAAAGCGGTCAAGTGCGTAAATTAATATTGAGTCTTGAGACGGGGGAATTATAGCGAAGTGACTTAAAGAATATCTTGAATTTGAGGACCCAAATTTAAATTTACTTTTAACCCGCTAAACTTGAAAGATTCGTTCCTTGTGGTGGTTAGTAGTTCCAGCTCGAGTTAGGAAGTCTACTTAGGTTACTAAGAGTCTAGATCTAGATAGTAACCTACACTAACTTCTAAATAACACTGAAACTATATCCGACTGTTAAGCTTTAGGTGTCACAAATAAAACACTTAGGCTGGGTTGCACCATCTTACTTTAACTTTGACAAACCTCAAAAATCTGTCAAACTCCATACAAAAATCACCGGTTATCGTCAAAGTTTCGGTCAAAGTTAGGTGGTGCAACTCAGCCTTAATGATCAATATTTTTCGATTCATCAGTACAACAGTTTGCATTCAACAGTATGTAAAAAAGAATATTTTAAAATCAAAATTGAACAGACTCGCAAAGAAAATCGAAAAGAATGGGTCTACTTTCCGACTTGTTTATGGGTCAGCATATAAAAAGCATATTTATTACACTTTGCACTCACGGAAATGTCAAGATAAAATAATAACTTATTACATAACCTAAGTACTTGTACAAACTTAACTTAATATCGATGTATCAGGCGCCAAAACCGTTTGGTGGTTTTTGAACCAAATAAATAACCGTGTTTATACAAATTTCCACTCTGTAGCCCTCTAAATAAAGGCATTATCTTAATCTTAACACTTTATTTGTGCACTCGTAAACTTAAAGCAATAAAATGCGAGCAAGATATAATTTGCATTGAATTTAAGGGGAAGACTGATGGGATGGAGCTTTGACTTCCGGAACCAATTTGTCCCGCAGGTTCGTTTGTTTAGTAAGGTCCGTCACTATTCCTGTATTTAAAACATTAATAAAATTAGGTAGGTGAATATGTTTCAATGCTGACATTGCATTGATGCCTAAATCATTAAGAATAGAGGTGTTGATTTAACTATTTAGGTATTATTTTATGTATAATGTGCAGAAGCAGGGGGACAATGTGCCACCGGGCGACGTAAACATTGGCTCCGTAAAAATAAATTTGTTAAAAATACATTTTCATACCTTTTACCGTAATTGTAGTTCAAATCGTGAAGTTAATATATGACTTTCATGTGTGAGTGTTATCTAGTGTATTGCTGCCAGTAATAAAGTGTTATAACAATACAAACTAAATCTGGACGGAGTGACACTAATTAAACTGATATTTGGTTAAAGTGAACATTTTTAGTTACAAAAGCATCAGTGATCTGCGTAATCAGTGTCGTAAAATAACATCAAGCACCGACATCGCCAAACATTTTCAAGGATTTTGATTCATTAATTCAAAACCGTTATTTTAAATGTGTAAACAAACAGTGCTGCAATGGGAACATCAAACTGTATTTCGTCGCTAAAAGACTAGTAGCGCCATCTGTTAGTGAGTAGTGAAAGTGAAAAGCATCTGTCACCGCCATCTAGCGAACAGAAGAATAGGCATTTAAAAGCTATTAGAAATTACCACTAGGCATCGATAGAGGGCGTTACGTGTACCAACAGAAAAATGGCTTCGACTAAAACGGAAAATTACGGTCCTTGCGCTGCTTGCTTTCAAATTATATCATCTCGCCAATTTTTGAAATGCTGCCTATGCTCTAAAAAGTACGACATCATATGCGTCAATGTGAGTGAGCAGCGTTTTTACAACACCATGACCAAACTGCACAAGGATAATTGGAAATGTGACGAATGCAGAAATAAAATGCCTAAAAAGGATAACAGCAAAACTCCCGTTAAACCAGAAGTCTCCAACGTCAACACTCGAAGGCGCATGAACGCGGGACCACCGGCTGCCTCCCCATCGAGCCCTCTTCCACTCCGCGCGGCAGAGGGCGCCACAGACATCTCGACGCCTACATCGGCGGCTGCTGAACTCGCCACTGAAATCAGACTGCTGCGGGAGGAGATGAGAGCGGTTCGCGAGGAGATGCAGGAATTCCGGGGCACCTTAAACAGCCTCACCACCGCCGTCGAAGTATGCAATCGTCGGATAGACGGACTGGAGGCCCGAATGGATGCTGTCGAACAACGGAGTGGAGACACCACCAACTCTCCCGCAACCGCGGCCCTGGAGCGTACAGTTGCAGACTTGAAACTGGACTTGAACGAGCGTGACCAAGAACTTCTATGTAACGACATAGAAATCTCAGGAATACCCGAGGAGAAAAATGAGGGTTGCTCTCACATCATACTCACGGTCGCTCAAAAACTAGGAGTTAAACTGGAGGAACAAGACCTCGTGAGCGTGCAGCGTGCAGGCCCCGTGCGGCACGCGGCGGCGGGAGACGCGCCGCCCCGCCCGCGCCCCCTGGTGGCGCGACTGGCGCGGCGCGCCCCGCGGGACCAGCTGCTCGCGGCGGCGCGGGTGCGGCGCGACGTGACTACTGCAGGCTTAGGCTTAAGTTCACCTGCTAAGCCTTTTTATA